>NC_142518.1:2147500-2447500 GCF_057876585.1 Rhinolophus sinicus | reverse complement strand
TCTTTCCCCGCACTGAGTATTCTTGGCTCCCTTATGGAATAGCAGTTGACCGTATATTAGATGCCAGTTTTAAGTTGTGCTCATTCTAGGTAGACTGTAAATACTGACACATATGGGATTCTTTAATAATTTAACTCAGTAGGGAAATGGAATGGCTATAAAATCAACACAGGTTACCCAAAGCGAGAAGGAATCATCGTGGCTTGTATTGGTTGTTTCTTTTAGAATTTCCAATCGGTATTCACCAAGAGAAAGAAAAAAAAAAAAAAAAAATGACCACAAGATTATTTATGTTAAAATTCAAAGCAATGTGAAGTAAATCTGTGTCTATTCTTAACGTTCTTAAGGTAATTTTCATGTTAGCAAATAATTGTCTCTGTATCATTTTACTTCTAACCTACCAGGTATAAACATAGAGGTCTTATGACCCCTATTGAGGAGAAGTGTGAAGTACACTAATTATTCAGAAAAAATAAGAAGGATGGGGCATGTGTCCTGGAATTCTCTGCTTTTTTTTTTTTTTTTTTTTTGTAGGAATGCAGGATTTGTCTGCTTGGCTCTGTGAATACTCCCAGGGGAGCATGCATTGTGTAGATACTTGGAGGTGGTGATGGGCCTAATATAAGACTCTGTGTTTCAAATTGACACTTTACAGTTTCATCTCCGTTTCCTTCTTTCTCATGGAAGTGCTAATAAGTAAAAAAAAAATGGCCAAGAGACTGTCAAAGCAAAAAAAAAAAAAAAAAAAAAGCAAAAAAAAAAAAAAAGAAGAAGAAGAAGAATAGAAAAAGATAGCTTGTTGAGACGTGACTACATTTTTAAACAGTTAGGGAATGAAACCCTGTTATTACCATTGTTCTGTCATCAGTGTTTCCCAGAAAACGATTCCTATCTTATGCTTTAATACAAGCCTCCAATCAACATGCATAGACATCGCTGGTTAATATGAGAAAGAGAGAAAAGAGAGAGGCTGAACTGACTCATACAGTTAAGATCAGCATCTGGAATCCCAAGCAAGCCAGCCTCTGTTTTGTGGTCAAAGAGTTTCCATTTATTACCAATGTCATCCCAATAATTTTTTAAAAAGTTATAAATTTTGGCCAGTGGGAATGATCACCCAACACCATGCAGCAAATGACAGATAACGACTTTAAGTGCAGAACTTCTGTCTAAAAGTCAATACAATGTAGGGGATACACCTGAGAGTTTGTTTTATTAATGGGGCCAAAGATTAGTCGGAAAAATAACTTATTAATAAAACCCGAGTTCTAGATCTATATACTCCTTTCCAACTGATAAATATTGTACAAGGCACATAATGATTTGGGATGGCATTTTCTTCTCTATAAAATAAGCTAATAATGCTTATTCTCATTTTTTTTCACTGCAAGAATAAAAAGAGAAAATTCATAGAAACCACTATGTAAATTCCACAGCATTATAAGGATGGAATGTATTACTACAGATATTTTTATACTTCACACAAAAGCTCAAATGAAGTAGTCCTTTCTATAAAGCGCTGTTTGCTTCTGCCAGGACTAAATTCTACTCCTAAAAAAGAACAGATTTCCCCCTCCCCTTAATTAAAAATGAATGAGTTGTCTGTAGTAATTTTAGTCTCGGACTTGAATAGATACGTGCAAGGTGGACTTTTGGGTGAAAGGCATTCTGTAATGTGACCTGCAATTCAATGGGACTTTGGTAATTTCTGACTCTCATGACCCCAGGGCTGACATTGAGTTTTTGTAGCCATACATTGGGAAAGTTGGGCATACCTGCATATGAAGGTTTAAACTACCTTCATGGGAGTAAATAGTAACTCAATCTTCTGTTGAGGGTTGGTCAGTCTGAAATCACTTGGTACACCCCAAGTGTAGATATCTGGTAGTATCTTACTATCTTTAAAACTCATAATATATAGAACTGCAGTTCATAACACATTATTACTATGTAAAATTAGGTTTCCAAAGCTATAAAATTACAAGTCACTTATGGAGAGTTGACCTTTTCATTTCTTTCTATTTAAAATGTTTTTCAATTACCGTTGACGTACAATATTATATTAGTTTCAGGTGTACAACACAGTGATTAGACAATTATATAACTTATGAAGTGATTATCCCAATAAATCCAGTACCCATCTGACACCATAAATTGTTATTATATTCCCTATGCTGTACTTACATCACCATGACTATTTTGTAGTTGCCAATTTGTACGTCTTAATCCCCTCCTTCTTTCACTGCCTCTGAGAAAGGTTCATGCTGATACACTAGTTGGATGGGGTGGGATCTCAGGGAATCACCAAGATGGAGGGAGTGGTGTTAGCCAGGATGATGGAGATTCACTCTTGGTGCTTGTCTGCATGTGCCAGTTGGGTAGGAGGGTGCTTAACAAAGGAGCAGTGGTGCCTGCAGGCACTTCTCTCTGGGAGAAAGCTGCCACTTCAGCCCTCGCCCTGAAGCCAGACAGTTCACTTCCTCCCCATATGTCCCTGTCACCCTTTGATCTGCTGCCTCAGTGCTGGAGCTCAAAGCAAGTGAATCTATCAGCAAGTAAGTCCTGAGTGGGCCGTTTAAGAGAACTGCTTGGGACTCCAGCTGCCTTCATCTCACCCAGCCACAAACTCTGCTGTTTTTCACAGCCAGAAGTTATGAGGATTTTTCTCCCCCATATTGGAACCCTGGGCTGGGGAGTTTAGTGTAGGGCTGGGACACCTTATTCCTCTGGGGTGGACCTCTGCCTCCAAGATATCTCTTCTTATTTTTAACTGCCACATGTGGGTGTGGGTCCTGCCTGTTCTGCGTCTCTGCCCCTCTTACCTGTGTCAAGATGGCTTCTTCTGTACTTCTGTAGTTGAAGAACTTCTATCCAGCTAGATTCTCAAGGATGGCTCTTGTGTAATTTAGTCGTGATTTTCATGTGGTTGTGGGAAGAGGTGAGTACAGTGTTTACCTGCACCACTATCTGACTGGAAGTCTGACCTTTTCGTTACTTAAATATGTTTTTAAAATTTCCTTTGCAGGGAGAAAGCATCCATCATTATTGGAATATGCATGTGGTTGTTTTTGCAGTTATGTTTTGTATTTTATACCCCACAGATTCAAATTATGGAAAATATACTGGTATTCAAAAGAAGTAAACATAGTTTTAAATTTTCTTTTCCGCTGCTTTCAGATTTCAATGTTTGGACGACTGCTTTCATTCTTGATGATGCTTGTACAGTGATAACTACACACTGTCATTTATTGGCTACTTGATGGACAGTTTTGTTAAAATGGGGAAACTGTAAAGGAATGTTTGATTCTTTCTATAAAATATAGACTATTAGATGAAAGAAATATTAGAATGTAAATTTCACTTTGACATTTCCCCCCCACACACACACAGTGATCATTTGAAAATAAACAGAGTTTTCTAAATTTCCTTTGAGCTCCTCAGAAGACCCTCCAGTGGCTAGTGTAGTCCATTGTTAGTGTTTATTTCCAAACCTGAATTGTGCTGCATAAACAAAAACAAATAAAACCTAATTTTAGATCGTTGATCTGTTTTCCCTTTAAGGAAACTAATTTCAGTAACACCACCCTAGTTTTCCTCATCTATCATTGTTCATTCTTCCTTCCCCAATATCACGGCTTCACTCCGTCCTCTGTCTTCCCACTGGAAGATATCCAGAACATAAAATGGCATAGCTATGGACTTTTGTATGTTGATTTTTGTAGCCAGCAACTTTACTGTATTCATTTGTTGTTTCTAATAGCTTTTTGGTGGGGTCTTTAGGGTTTTCTATATAAAGAATCATGTCATCTTTAAAAAGGGACAATTTAACTTCTTCATTCCCAATTTGGATGCCTTTTATTTCTTTCTCTTGCCTGATTGCGCTGGCAAGGACTTCCTATACTATGTTGAAAAGCAGAGGTGATAGGGGACATCCCTGTCATGTTCCTGAACGTAGAGCAAAGGGCTTCAGTTTTTCACCATTAATTATGATAGTAGCTGAGGTTTTGTCATGTATGGCCTTTATTATGTTAAGGTATTTTCCTTCTATACCCATTTTATTAAGTGTTTTAATCATAAATGGATGTTGTATCTTGTCGAATCCTTTTCCTGCATCTGTTGATATAATTATATAATTTTTACCTTTTATTTTGTTTATGTGATGTATCACATTGATGGATTTGCAGATGTTGAGCCATCCTGGTGCCCCTGCGATGAACCCCACTTGGTCATGATGTATAATCTTTTTAATGTGTTGCTGTATTGGGTTTGCTAGAATTTTGTTTAGGATTTTTGCATCTGTATTCCTCAGAGATACTGGTCTATAGTTGTGTGTGTGTGTGTGTGTGTGTGTGTGTGTGTGTGTGTGTGTGTGTATTGTCCTTACCAGGTTTTGGTATCAGGGTAATGTTGGCCTCATAAAAATGAGTTAGGAAGTATTTCCTCTTCTTCAATTTTTTAGAAGAGTTTGGGGAAGACAGTGATATGTACATGATGTGTTGTAGAGCAGCACACTTTAAACCTGTGTAAGTTTACTAACCATTGTCACCCCAATACATTTAATTTTTTTAAATGACATAGCTAGAATATAAAATAATTATCACAGACAGTAGCAGGCATTCGTGTTAGAACGGTCCTGCTTTTATTGTCGGAAGTGCTTGAGGTCAGTGTCGCAAATGTTGCTCTCTTTATTTCATGTCACATTCAAGTGACCTTTCCACATGAAGTGGTGGTTTCGTCCGCCGTCTGGCATTTCTTCTCTCTCTGGTGCATTTTGTATTTTATCCCAGAACCGGACTCACAGTGTGTTTGACTGGGACAGTTTGCACATTCAGAAGCTACCGTGGAGAAGTAGATAAGGATTTGGGTCCGAGAGGTATTTTTATGTCATCAGAACTGGTTCACCCTCTGATGGCTTATCAGTCCTGTTGATGCTGGAGAGGTTGGTGAATCAGAAAATTTGAAAACATTCAATACAGAAGAGTAGTGGACCATCCCCAGAGATAAGGTTATGAGAGGGGGTGGGATGGTGGGGTATGCTTCCCTACCAACCACTGTTGCAGTTGTCACACTGTCATTGCCACTTTGGGAAAAAAAGCCGTGTGGTATGTAGAGAGAAAGATGGAACTTCTGTGGCTTTTGCTTTAGGAAGCGGAGAGAAAGTTTTCCAGAGTTGTGAACTATTTTCAGCATTCTTTCTATTTGCTCTCCTTACCCTTTTTCTGAGCAAGAGTCATCGGTTTATGTCTTTTGCGCGGTTTCTCAGATTGTCAAAGTAAAATACAGGCTAACAACGTTTCACTTTCTTTGCTTTTTTTTTTTTCCATCCTTTAACAAATGTGCCTACAGATTCTATATGTGCCCAGATTTACTGTGTATCATATACTGGGCTAAATTATAAATTTGCCGTCTTCCTGAGTGCTGGGGGATAAAATGAAAAATTCTGCCCCCTTGAACATAGTCATTTAAACTTCGTGTCAAGTATAACTATTAATATTCCTGAGCTATACTGATGAGCTGTATAAACGCTAGCGGAGACTTGTTTTTATCCATTCAGTATCAAGTGTGCAGAATCACAATTTAGGGTTGATGAGAATGGAGCAAAGAGAAGAATGGGTGCCTTTGTCTTGTATAGAAAACTAACCATCAATTTAACTTTATATAACTAACCAGAGAGAGAAAGGGAAATAAGAATGATAAAGAGAAACCAATGTCCTTGTAAATGTTTCAGTAGAATAAATTAAAAGATCGTTTCACGAAGACGTTTTACCATCAAGGTAGACAGAACAGTGTTTCTATTTCGTGCGATGTCTTCATACTTTATTCTGGAGGTTTCCTGCAAACTTTCCAATGTGGGTGCCACTTTCTACAGTCTTGCAGTGTGCAAAAATCTCACATCTTCAAGTCTATCTCTGCTGCTATCTCTAAAACCACTTTGATCATTGTCTGTGTCATGGGTTGAACTGTGCCCATGTACACACCCTTAAAACAAGAGGTCGGCGTTCCCAGTGGGCCACGAAAAAAATTACAGGTAAGTGTTGAGCTTGCCTGCATGTTATACTTTATGTCAAGGGTCTGCCTTTCAAAGCGATGGACTAAGTCCAGCATGGTTCTGTAAATAATATTTATTGGAAAGTTGCCATGCTAAACGCTTTACCTGTTTGCTGAGGCTGTGTCGGCACTCAAAGCATACTGCTGCGTAGTTGTAGCAGAGAACTCATGGTCTGCAAAGCCGAAAATATTGATTGTTTTGACCTTTTACAGGAAACTGGTGTACGCACCCTTGTTCTAAATCTAAGCAGAGTGGGTGTGTAGATTAAAAAATCTATGTGTCGAGAGCACCTACGATAGCTGTTGTACACGCTGAGACTAGACACCCTTTATACGCATTTTCTTTCTTCTTTAGAAGCGCTGCTTGAGCTGACGTGGCTGTTGATGAATGACTCAGGCCTTCCCACAACGTGTCTCCTTCTAAAGTTTGGGTGGGGTGCTCTCCTCAGTGTGTCTGAGCAGCACCTCCAACTGAAACATGGCTTTGCTTTTAATAGAATCACCTGAGACTTAATGTGGATTTGTGGATGAGAAAGCACAACGAGCATAATAAGAAACGTCATAGTAGGAATGGATTCTTTCACCTCAGACAGCATTGTAACCTAGGTCTCTCATCCAGGGGAATTTATGTTGTATCATCACAGCCTTACATTATTTCATCAGATATTTTGTAACAAAACAGCACTTTCTGTCCAAAAGGGCTGTGTTTAGGACGAGATTCAAGTGACTTTCCGACTGAAGACCAAAGAGATCAAAAGAAAAAGTCCAATATGCTGATTTAATTCTGGAAATAATCCAGTATGTACCTATAATTCCTGCAACACACACTGAAATCCGTGGAGTTATTTTCAAAGGGGGTTTCAAGTATGCTATTGGCATAAGTACAGAAAGATAATAAAATCTGTTTCTAAAAGGCAAAGTATTGATAATTTTCAATGTTGTGACAGATTTCTAGGGTAAAAATACGTATTTTAAAATGCACTTTTCAAATCCCACTATCCAGTGACATTTAAAGAATCACAACAACTTTTAAAATACATACAGGAGCACAGTTAAGCTATGATCAAGATTGTCTTTATTTGAGAACTGGTACCTTTTGATTTTTTTTTTTTCACAGTCAGTTTTGAAATATCTATCTTGTATATCTAGAGACTTCATTTGAATCTGGCAAAAATGCTCAAAAGATGACCTTTTCATGCAAGAGAAGTTAAATGTGGCATTATCATATTGTATGTTTTATTATTTCTACGTTCATCAGTTTAATGCAGAGTGAAAAATGATGGCTATCTTTTTTCCCCCCTCAAACTCAATAAAGTGTTATTAAACGGGCTCTAGGAGGCATTTATTAAGCCCTTTAGGGCAAGGTGCTGGGGCGGCCTGGTTATTGGTTTCTAGGGTCTAACTTCATATTGCAGAACTAACTTCATCTGTGTGTTCCAGGGACTTGACTTTTAAGGGAAAGTATCACATTTTACACAAAAAAGTGGAGGTATCTTTCAGAGCTAAGTGGCCATTTTTCATGGTTTCAAATACGTGTTTGCCATCTAAAAACCAACGAATGGCTTCAAGATTGAGAACTATAGACTTCATGACTCATCGTCAGATACCTGAAGGGTTGTCTCCATCACTTGAGCATGAAATAAAATGAAAATGTCCTTTTTTTCCTCACCCTCACTCTGTTATTTTCCCCAGAAAACTACTCCTCACTTATGCCTCTGGTGGAATCTTTGAAACAAATTTTAACTGCCTTTCCATTATGCAAGGCCCACATCCTTGGGAATAAGGCAAGATACAAAGAGTTATAGAAAAAAAACAATTATTAAGATGTATTCACAGGGATCGCATTTCCCTAAGAGGTGCCTTTCTGTTAAATCACGGAATTGATTGTATGAAGGGCCTTGTGTTTTCCCCGATGATACCAACTCTTCTATTACTCAAACAAAATGAATACGATTTTCAAGAAATGTGTATAAAGCCTTTATTTTGAAGTATATGCTTTGTTGAAATATTTATGGCATGCCATTTTTAGCAAACCACTTTTAAAAAAATTCTCACCTATTTTCTATGTAATCTCCTATTTCGTAAATTGGCTTTTGGGGCGCATGTGGAATGGTCCCTTTTCATACTGTAATCTATGTATTTCATCACGCTTTCTGTGTACTAGAAAGTTAATCCTTAGCAACCACTGAACATTTTTGTCCATTATCGTTTTAAGTATTTTTTTAAAAAACAGTTGGTCCAAACTTTCATTGTACATTAGTGATGAAGTGTTAAAATATATTTGTCTATTAATCCGTCTCCCTCTCCCTTTCCCTCTGTCTTTCCCTCCTTTATCTCTCTCTCATGTAAATAGTCTTTAAAAATATTGCCCATGATTCACGTGAGTTGCTAATGTTCCTAGGGGACCTTGTTAAAAATGGTAGTTTTGGAGCCACTGGAAACTTCCTTTTAAAGACGTGTGTGTGTGTGTGTGTGTGTGTGTGCGTGTGTGTGTGTGTGTGTGTGTGTGTGTGTGGTGGGGGGGAAGTAGAAGTGTGGGGGTTGTGACACTGAAATGTGAGATCTGCTATCTCAATGTGAAGTTTAAGGCTTAGAATTTGACTTCAGCTATTGTGTGAGAGAAACCATGACCCAGCAGGTATCTTTCCCTCCGCCATTTTCCTCTTGCTCTGGTCCATGTCTGTTATTTCATAAGCTCTTATCTTTGAGGGCAATTGCATGGCTAGCGATTTTTTTAAAAACATTTAACGTCACTACATCTTCTTTACTTTTGTTCTCTCATGGTGTAATTAATGCCTGTCAGCCAAATTGACAGCTGGCGTTGTCTTCTTAGTCTGATGGCCAACTTACAATTCTGTGTACGTGAAAAGTAGCATTCTCAGAATCCTTGGTTATTAGTTCATAGGTTGTGTCCCACAAACACTAGGTCAACTCAGCATCCTATTTATGTCAATGTGCTCAGCTCTCTCAAATAATTACTTAAGGGGGCGTCCAGTACAAAAAAGCACTTTACCGATTTGTTTATTTTTGCTCATGAGAAGGGATGCAGATTTAATGTAAATAAGCAATGCATTGGTTTATTTTAACTTTTTCCAGTTGACGGTGCGTGAACATGATTAACTTCACACCTGTGAAGGATTTTGGTGATGTGGGGGGAAGGGCAGTACGGTGGTAGATTATTACTGTGGATTGTGGATTTAATCACTGATAATATAGCAAGTACGCAGGCTTACTACATCCTTTCCTAAAGATATATATAAGTGTACAATCTTTTGATGTATGTAATTAGCAGCTATTCATGTGCAACAGCAAGCAGTTATTAGAATGAAATATTTGCTCCCACCTGATACCATCTACAGAGCGGACTCAATTTCATGGGACGTGGCAAATTGCTCAGGGGGTTCTAACGATGACACAGGGTTGTGAACAAGATGGCATGGCCTATCCACATACCCTAAGAAAGACAGGTTGGGAGAGCCAATCCCTGAACTGGAGGGAGAAATCACTCACTGTATAAAAAGATCAAGGTGACCAATATTTGGGAAAATTGGTCTGAAATGTAGGAATCACATTGTGGGGCCAATGGGGAGAGAATATTTAAATTGAGATTTGCCTCGCTGGGGAGGGAAGTGTATACATTCACTTTATCTATGTCCACTCTAGTAGATGCTAGATTTAAAACCAATGGACTCATTTTGAATGTTTGGATTAAAAAAAAGTAGGTTTTTGTAGAATGCTCATGCTGGCGATTCTAGAGGTGTTCCAGCTGTTGAGATATTACCATTTCAAGAAACACTTACCTTAACGCTCTAGGACTCACCAAATTTCTGTCCCCCTGCCTCAATCTTTTATTAATTGCTATGAGTATTTAAGAAAAGTCCGACCACACTTTAGGCTCTTGAACCCTGAAGTAAGTTTGCATCCATCCCATGCCACCAACATGTGGACAAAATCTTTGGGGAGAGTTGGAGTGAGGAGCACAGCTGTCATTCCTGTTAAGGATGGATTTCATCCAGACGTGTGCACAGGTCAAAGCTGACATGGGCAATGGGGGTGCTGAAGGTGAGGACAGTGATGCACACAGTTCTTTGAGACGGGTGCCCCTCTACGGTAGATGGTGCCACCAGAAGGTCTTATACTTCCAGGAAGCATCCGAGGGGTCATGAGCTGTGCGCAGAGGCAGCTGGGGCAGCAGAAAGCCCGGGACTTGCCAAGCAGCAGCCACGAGTCTCTGTGGCAGTAGGGAAGAAATGTCCTCCTTACAATCTTAGCTCGGCCTCTGCCTGTGCTGTAAGTGGCCAGCTAATACAACAAGCCGACAGCTGAAATCTGGGTGCGTGAGCATGAGTGCACATGACAGAGAGAGCAGATTTGTGATTTGTTGACATAATAACCCAGACACCTGCAGCCCGAGTGCAAATTACAGCAGGATACCCAGATGCTGGACATCAGGGGCAACGGAATGGCTGGGTACGGTGTCGCAGTGATGGAGTCTGTTCTCTCCTTTTCCGTGACCTTGCTCCTAATTCATTTATTGGCTTGGGTGGTTTTGGGCGATGGAGAGGAAAACCCCTAAAACACTTGGATCTTTATATCCTCTTGTGAGGACTGCCTGTCAAAAGGAAGAGATAAAGAACTAATATAAGAGCAAGACAAAGGGTTTGTTTTAAAGTGTGTGTGTGTAACTGTAATTGTAGATACTATTTGCAACCCAGATTCACCATCATCTTTCCTAATCACGCACCACCTTCACATACACCCCACCATCCTGCACACACACTCACACCCAAAATATCAACAGACATCAGCTCAGTGATCCGTTCACCAGCCTTGGTTTCCGCGACCCACACACAATGCAGTTTGAGAACCCACAGACTCAAAAAATTAAAACCAACATTAGTTTTTGTGTCTGTTTCTTTCTTTAGGTGTGAAATAAACATTTGTAGCTACCTAATAAACTTGTGATTGCACAGAAATAGCCGTGGGAATAATTTTTCACACCCGAACGTTTCCTTCCACGATAGGCATAACTGCTTACGCTCATTAGTCAGTTGTCATATCTCAGGGGACATGTCGGTCCCTTTCATTTGGCTCCATTTGCTCATAATCCCACCTTTTTAGCTCAGTTTGCCTCTGCAAGACACATTCAGAAATTTAGTTCATATTTGATTTTCATGTTCAATGGTTTTGAAGATGTTTGCTTGCATGTGTTGGTTTTGTGTTGTGATAAAGAAAATGTAATCACGTAATAGAAAGTTTAAAAGTAAGTTTACTAAACATTCATTCTATGTGTATTTCTTTTCAGGCTTCTAACTTACTCAACTTTCATATGTTTGGTTGTCTTTCTCATGTCTTTTTCTATACTTTGTTTTCACTCAGCCAACATGAGATGCTAACATCAGACTTACCCATATCTTACAAATACTTACTTCATTTCAGTTGCTCCATGGTATTTTGGCAGCATGCAGAAATTAGACTGTTTGTAACATTCTGACATAGTGAAACAGGCTACTGCAAACACATGTGTCCTACAGATTGTTCAGTATTTTGGGAGAAATACTTAGTCTCTACTTCCTCGGTAAAAAAGTGTGTGAACAGTTTTCTGGCTTTTCATTCAAATCGACAACTGCTTTCCCCAAACCTAGGCAACTTTTACAAGATAATGATTTTGAAACAGTGAGTTGTTCAATACTCATGACAGGCCGGATTAATGCAATCTTTATAAGACTAATAGGAAAAATATGTTTTAAAAATTGAGTGCATTTATTATTAGCAAGGCTGATTTTCCCTCCCTCTGGAGATTCAATGATTGCCAATTTGCTGAACAATATGGTCCATTTTCTGTACATGTTAATGTGCTGATATCTTAGTATTTTCTCCCTGCAGACATTCAATGTACTGTTTCGATGATAACTTTGAAACACACCTATTTCTAATGTTTTTCCTAACCTATTATTCATGTTTGTATTTCACTTTTGCATTGAAAATTATGAAACGTTTCAATGTCTTAAACCCTGTAACCTGTATTTGGCAGCTATGAATGATTTAACCCATCGTTAATTCAGATTTACTCTTTTTTTTCAAAAAGTAATAATTATATGTTTGATATTTATAGATCATTACAGATTTAAGAAACATCAGTGAAGAGCAAAAACTGGTAGATGTATTATCTGAAAAAACGCAATAGTCAAAAGAAATTAAAGAAATATGTAGAAGGTGGGACAAAATTATAGTACATAGTAACACAGCAGGTTTTATTCTATAATGTGAAGGCTGTTTAGCCTTCAAAACTCAATTAATGAAACTCAGTTCTTCAATATAGTGAAAGATTTATTGAGATATAATTGATCTAAGGCACATATTTAAGTTCTAGTAATTGGTTAATGTTGAAATACAGAGAATACGTAAGAATCGGAACCCTCAGTATTGCTCCAATGTCAGCTATCTTCAAATTAATCTATACATTTAACAAAATCCCAAGCAGATTTCCAGCAGGCTTTTTTTTCTTCTTTTGGTAGAAAATGACAAGTGGAATTTGAGACGCATCTAGAAATGCAAAGGACCTAGCTTGGTCAAAACACTTTTGAAGAAAAAGAATAATTTGGAGAACATTCATTGATAGTTGGTATCTTAAGAGTAATGCGTCTTCTGACTATGTATCTGAGGAGTATTTTTGTTGGTGTTGTTGAAAATGTCCAGTTCTTTAAAGTGTTTTGTTGGATTTGACCTACATAGTCTGTATTTTTCACGTCATGGTAAAAAAGTATTTGTTTTTTTCAATACAAGGAATTTCAGATTTGAATCCTATAGCCCGCATGTAGAAACACAATTGATTTCTGTACATTGAGTATGTCTTAGACAGTATTTTTGATTGAATGCTGGACATTGTGGATTTAACCATGTCGGGTACTGGATTTCCTTTTATATTCCTAGTGTTCTGGGACACTTAAATTATGAGGACACAGTTTGATTGTTTTACATCTCACTGTTAGGGTTTGTTATACTGGACCAGAGTGGTTGTCAGGCGGAGGCTATTTATTCTTTACTGAGGCAAAATGCTTCTGTGCATTTCACCCAATACCCTTTGCTTCATGAGGTTTTCTAGGACGGCTAGTTGGAAAAGCAACTACTTGTGGACCTGGTTGATCCTTGTCTTAAAAAGCTGTGTTTTTTGTTTTCTTCATTTTTTATTGTTTCTTGAAGGATGTAAATCAGGTCTCTCTCCATCGATTTTGGCCAGTGACTGTGTAATCTCTCTTTTTAATCCTTATTTTTAATGTAAAATGCGGTAGTTTTCTATAGTTAGCCCCATTTTTCTACATATATTTATAAAAATAATTTTTTAAAATTCAGTTTTGTGTGATTTAAATGTGACGGCTCTCAACTACTTATTGCTGTCACATCAGACCTAGACGTATTGCTATTTTCACATTTCATTTGTCCACTTGTACGAATGGTTTTATGAATTGCCTTAGTATTTTTTTTTTTCTGTTTTGCTTCACATTCAAATGCATTTTAGTGTATCGTATTTCTTATTCTTGGGCTTCCACGCCTCCCTCCTCCCCCAACCTGAAAAAGAACTAGGTCTTCAAGTGTGAATTCTCTTTTAACTACCACAGCCACCATTTCCAGTGAAACAAAATTTTACTAATCTGATTCCATTTATGTTTTAGATGGTGATGGACTACTTTACGTATCCATTCTCACTTA
Source organism: Rhinolophus sinicus (assembly GCF_057876585.1). Lineage (NCBI taxonomy): Eukaryota > Metazoa > Chordata > Mammalia > Chiroptera > Rhinolophidae > Rhinolophus > Rhinolophus sinicus. The sequence goes on along the minus strand of NC_142518.1, from coordinate 2,433,742 downwards.
TCTACTAGTTTCAACTGAAAGGGAAAATAAAGATTCTTGATGTTGATGAGTTACCAAAGAATGAATAATACAGTGACACATATCAGATTCAGAAGGGCACAAAAGGAAGAATTATATTTCAGGAAAGCTCGTTCAACACAAAGAGTTGTGTAATCCTTTCCCATCCCTGGCAGGGATAAATGACGCAGGTTTACTAGAAGCCTGGGACAATAATTTCAGCCGTCTCATGCCCCCGGATCCTGTCTGATGTACTGATGCAAATATCTTCATGGGCTGGTTTTGCAAGCACAGCCACTTAACAAAGTAAGCTTTTATGAAAGGATTAAGTCATTAATAATGAAGAGTGTTTATCCACAGAAGAGCCTCAAATCCTGTTTTGATGAAGATAAGCTTTCTTTCTCTGTTGCAGCTGTCCTAGCCTGAAGCAGGGAGGGACTTTTCAGCCCAGGGTGGGCAGGAGTCCAGAAGATTGGGAAGAGGCAGCCCAGGGTGCAGGCATGGTTTCACTGTCGGTGCTCTCTCAGAGTGCAATTTGCACAGCTTCTCACGTGGATATGGACGTTTTAGGGTTCGGCCACTTCCTCTCTCTATGCATCATTTCATCGCATTTGATGTCAGATGTGTTTGGATGTAATCCTGTGCTCAGCACCGTGACCTTTTCTGCTCTATCATAGCATTATTATAAAATGTATAGAAAGCATGCCAGTCCTAATTATTTGCGATAATTCTACGATATAGATTAGATTTAGGTCAAATTTGCAAAAAAAAATTGCTTAGAGAATAAAATAAATGTGAAATATGGCCTGAAATACGATCCGTGTGTACAATGGAATGCAAAATACACATGATGTCATCCATGGAGTGTGCTTCATACAATGAGGCTGCTTACATTACATCTTTACATGTCATAAATATTACTTGGTGATATGTTTGCACTGTGGACGACTGTCAATTACCTTTGCACAAGACGGAAAGATGTACGGTTGCAACTTGAGTTGAATGGAAGCTCCTACGGCATTACCATCACCTCCCCCCACCGGCTTTTTTCTTTGTCAAGATTGTGGCTCGGACAAGTTTATCTTTCATCCAATTTCCATCTCTTTGACTCTGAAAGGAAGAATGGGGATCTAATGGCGTGTTGTCTTCTCAAAAATATTAAATTATTTGTATATGAATACCTGGAACAAGGTAAACTGATCACAAATATTAATTTCTATCATATTAACTTTTGAGAAACCACTTTTCCCTAGTGTCACTTACTATTACTTTTGGGGCTGGGTGAGATTAAATTATAGATAGATGAGAGAGAGAGAGAGAGAGATATAAAAATAGATATGATATAGGTAGAGGTAGAGATAGATGTACAGGTATATACACACATATGGATATATATTATATAAATATGTACGCACAGAAGGTGCCATAAAACATACACGTTTAAAGAAAGAAAAAAACTGTATTAAAATGGTAATATTCAATATATAGTGATAACAAAAGATGAATACAAGTCATGTGCATGCATTTTGTTGGCACACTCATTATATACATAGCCTCTAAATATATATACATATACATACACACAGTCAGAGATTGACCAATCTAGAAACCCAATTCTTTAGAGAAACACAGTAGTGTTCTCACATTTTGAAGCAGAATTCAGAGCATGCTCCTTGGACTTTGATTTCTTCAATCTGGTTCTTTCTTTCTCTACTGGGAATTTTGTAAACCGTGTCTTCCTCTGAGCCTTCTCAGTGGCCATTTTCTTTGATTTCTACTGATGTGATTTCCAAGTTGTAGCTGGTAGGTGGGCTCCCTCGACCCCCTTGATACCAGAGCCTCCTCGACTGTGGGCACTGAGACGTGATGGGTAGCCAAACCCAGGAGTACCACTGAACAGATACGGTCCATGGCCATTAAAAGGATGGGGACAGTGCATATATGTTGAAATGGAAAAAGGTCCAGTTTAAAAGGCTGAAGGGAAAGGAAAATATACTCAGAATGACATGCATGGTAGATCCCATTTTGTGTGCATCTTTAAAGCCATAGAGAATGTAAAAATATATAGCAGGTAGCTACCCATGGTTATCCCTGATTCACGAGATTAGATGTGATTTTTATGGTATTTATAGTTTGCATATTTCTATTTTCTAATTTTTCTACAGTATCCATGTTGGGGCTTGATTGCAAAAAAATAAAAAATAAAAAAGCTTAATTCCAAAAAAAAAGCTTAATTGCATCAACAAAATTCAATATCAGCCTAAAACATCCCAATGACTTTGGCTCAAAAGACAGAGACAGAAGACACAGGAAGACTAGGACAGCCAGTGGTGACAAGGAACAGAGATATTTACATCTGGATTATTGTCACAAAGAATTTTCTCCATAATAATATAAGCTGGAAAGGCCTGTGAAATGCCAGACGTATAGAACATGTACTCCTCATGACTCAGTAGGGAGTATAAAATAATTTTATTTTACATATGCTTTAACCTGCTCCGTAAGGAATCACTCTATGTTTCTCATTGACAGGCAATTATTCATTTTTATTGTCAGCTTTATTAGTCTCCAAAAATATGGCAATTATGCCTGGCTAGAAATTAACCAACCCTAGAATGTCAATTGGTGCAGCCACTATGGAAAACGGTATGGATGTTCCTCAAAAAATTAAGAATAGAATTACCATATGACCCCGCAATGCTTCTCCTGGGTATCTACCCCCCAAAATCTGAAAACATTTATCCATAAAGATATATGTACCCATATGTTCATTGCAGTATTATTCACGGTGGTCAAGACATGGAAACAAGCAAAGTGTCCTTCGATAGATATTGGATAAAGAATATGTGGTACATGTATACAATGGAATATTACTCAGCCATAAAAAAGGTGATATACTGCCATTTGTGACAACATGGATGGATCTTGAAATTATTATTCTAAGCGAAGTAAGTCAGACAGAGAAAGTCAAGAACCATATGATTTCACTCATGTGGGATATAAAACTGAAATCAATAAACAAACTTGTAATTCTTAATCTCTTCCCCTTTTTTACCCAGTCCCCCAACCCCTCTCCGATCTGGCAACCATCAGTTTGTTCTCTGTGTCTATGAGTCTGTCTCTGTTTTGTGTGTTCATTTATTTTGTTCTTTACATTCCGCATGTAAGTGAGATCATATGGCGTTTGCCTTTCTCTGTCTGGCTTATTTCGCTCGGCATAATATCCTCTAGGTCCATCCACGTTGTCACAGACGGCAAGAACCCATTCCCTTGCATGGCTGAGCAATATTCCATTGTACATATGTATCTTCTCCTTTATCCATTCATCCATTAATGCACACCCAGGCTGCCTGCACATTTTGGCCATTGTAAACAGTGCTGCAATGAACATATGGATGCATACATCCCCTTAAAGTAGCATTTGGGTGTCTTCAAATAAATACCCAGAAGTGGAATTACTGGAATCTTCTATGTCTCTTAGTATAACCTTTGTTTTAAAGTTGATTTTTGTCTGGTATAAGTATTGCTACAGCTTTCTTTTTTTTTTCTTCATGAAATATCTTTTTCTATCCATTTACTTTCAGTCTCTGTGTGTCTTTCAATCTCAAGTGAGTTGCTTGTAGGCAGCATATGTAAGGGTCTCATTTTGTTATTCATTCAGCCACCCTATGTAATTGACAGTATTATTAAAACCTGGAAGTAAAATGCTCATTTTGGAAGAATTTGGTTTGGAAGACTGCCAATGTAATTGTGAGCTCAGGTGTGTGTGTGTGTGTGTGTGTGTGTGTGTGTTGACTGTAGAGATATAATTTACACATGGAAACCAGAGGCAATTACCTTGCAAGTCTCACCAAATACGTTTTCTGGAAGCTGATGAAAACTGCTCTTTAGGTGAAAACCAAACTATTGCCTAAATGTGTTAATTTCATGTAATTATTTACCCATCACTTCTTTGTTTCCAATGAGCATAAAAGTGCACTAGATTAGGGGAATAAAAAAAAATCCAAATACCTGGTTCTCAGCCACACACAAATTGAAATCATTCATGCTTTCTGCACACAAATTTCCATTTGTTTAGTTTTGTTCAGCTTGGGTGTGATGAAGCGAGAGCAATACTGATCAATCTTGACTCGGAGACTAATAACAAGACAAAAATCAGCTTTATAGAACTGAGGAATTAAATGATAGCAGGCCTTTTTAATATTTTTAATGGTCTCTCTGTACCAAAGTAGCTAGGATTTTTCATATCTACCATTATTCGTTTTATTTAGGAAACATATGAGTGTGTATCTTCCACCGTTGCCCGTACCCTGATCGGCCACCTGCCACACCAGCTGTTTTCAGCAGAGATGAAAAGCCTGCAGAAGTCAATTAATGCATATAGTGTTCTTTCCTGGCAAAATCAGTTACTAAATCTTACAGGTTTGGGTCTGAGGTAAACCAACCCACACAAAATCAGCTTGCCTTGGGAGAGCATGTCCCATCAGAATACTCTAAGCTCCTTCCATGGCTTAAAAATGATTCAGGAAAACAGCTCAGCCCAGAGAATCTCGTGATGGAAATGCAAGCAGTGTTCTCTGACCAAATACTTTGGGGCTATTTGTTATTTCAAACTGCGACATGTTTTCCCTTATGACTGTTAAGCTTACGCTACCCATCCATCTTAATCTATAAACGTGATAGGGTTCAAACAAATGGGTGAGAATTTGGGCATAACTCACCAAACTGAGTCTCCCCGGTGTGGGCTGAGAAATAGGCTGTTTTGTTATCTATGGGGTGTTTATAACTTTTAAGTCTGTAAAGGGTGGGGGCTGTAAAGGAAGGTCCCCACATGCACAAATAAGACTTTTTAGTATTAAAAATCCAAATAAAATAGCCTAAAACAACAACAACAAAAATTATTAGGAGGAAAGAAGGATAATGTTTTCATAGACAAAGGAGTGGAACAGTCTTCCTAAGCTTCATATGAGATCAGAGAATTGTAAAATCTTAATATCAAAACCCGTGCTAGCCAAGAGTACATTGACTATATAAAAAGGCAGAAGCACTGAACAAACACTGAAATGGTTCTCTTATCTCTTCCATGATTTCAACACATGGGAAGAGCGATGCACCAATTTCAGCCTTTTAAAATGAGTGCTTCAAATCCGTAAGAAAAATAAATACGAATAAGGCAATCAAGCCACTAGAATAATTTTAAAGTATGAAAAAAATGTGTTAATAGAAAAAATTTAAGTGGTCAAACAACATATGACAGGTGGTTCATCCCACTAGTAATCAAAGGAAAACCAAATAAACAGAGACATGAAACAATTTATCATATTGGCAAAAAAAAAAAAATTTAAATACAAATTTTTGATTATACAGGTAAGTGGGCATCCACTCTTAATTTAGCCATAAAATGACTACATTTGTTTTGTTAGGTAATTAGAAGTGCCCATAAATCTAATATTATTTTAATATGGTTATATATACATAATATGTTTATAGCACCTTTCAAGTATTTAGAATATATATTATTGGATTCATGGCATTTTTCACCACGTGCTATGCCAGATTCCAGAAATGTATGTTTCTATGTTGCTATATAATCTATGACTTTTTTAGTTTATAACCTTTAAGTCTTGTGTCATGTTTACAAAACCTGTGACACCAACACCCCACTGCTAAAATGCAGAATATGAAGCCACAATTTGGGTCATTCCTGGCATAGAGACCGAATGCTATGTATTCTGTGAGATCCTTCAGTGAGTTAGGTGAACGTCAGAAAGCCCATTTGTTCTAGAATGAACTGTCAACTTTCCTAAGTGGACGAAAATTCCTAATTTCTCTTGGAGGAGAGGGGATGTGACAGCATAAACCAAATACATTTATGGTTTCGTCAGGGATGGACATCTCACGTGTTGTCATTCGTGGTTTATCAAAAATTCACAGCGCTCTTTCTGAGGGTGCAAATTTGTTTATTTTTCAAAACTGTTGCTTCTCAACCAGGCATGTCTGGCTGTATCTCCACAAAAGTACAGTTTCAGATTTCCAAATGTGTATGTGCATGTGTTTAGAGATGCTTCTTGGTTCCTACTGTTCTAAAAGGTAAACTGGAAAGAATTATCTGTAGACAAGCACATCGCAGACAAGTTGGGCTTCTAAATCCTTTCATTTGTTACTCGTGTTTTGTAATTTTGACGTCAGGCCACGTGGAGTACATTCTGAGAAGCAGCCCTCAGGAAACCAGTTCTCATATAGTAGTTTTCTGTTTGAGATATTCTTCAGTGCATTACACAATTTCTTCATGCGAACTGATCATATTTTGGGGGAACTCGATATCAGGAATCTGTGTGCTTATTTTGTGTCCAGAGTTGATTTGTAGCTTAAAACACTTGTGAAAACATGCAGTGATAAGAGTGTGGCCCCGATTTACCTGTACCTGTGACCTGCTATCTTACTTTGTTTGCTACATTTGATTAGGCATGCTTTTTTTTTTGGTCTTGTCTACATTCATGAATGCCTCTTTAATAACATCTTGAATAAAGGGCGTGCATGTGGGTTTCAGTGTGTTATCGATTTGCCCTTCAAGTGACAAAGAGAGGTCCCACTTGAGTCTCAGGGTAGTTCCTGAGCATAAATGGTGGAAGGACTGGGTCACAGTGACCAAGAGCAAGGCTACTTCCAGACGAACATAATGGACTAGGACATGGAACCTACGGGAGTCATCCCAGTGTTGCAATACTGGTCAGGTCTGCCAGAAGCTGCTCAGACCGGGCTTATTATGCAAGCGCAAGATTTGTCTAGGGGTGGTCTCAGGAGAAACTTGCAAGGGTGTGATGAGAGAAGCTGAGGGGTTACCCCCTCCCCGGCCCCCAGGATAACTCAGGACTGTGATTGCCCCACAGAGTTTTTCCGCCTCAGGCACCAGGTCAACCTTCTTATAGCATTGCATCAGTCAGCCATTGGCCATGGGTGAAAACCTCTCCAGCATGGGTGTGTCTCCAGCAATCACTCAGAGAAGGGTGCAGGTGTCAACAAGAGCCAATCACTAAACATCTGGATATGGTGCACCAGCCATAAAAGGAGCCTGCACTAGCTGTTGAGGACCTGGAAACAGAAGGTACATGTGAGAATCTAAGGCACACATTAAAAAAAAAAAAAAAGTGACAAAATGGTGCAATTTTCCCTGCTCATGTTTTTTTTTTTTAGGCTCTTTATGCAACTACATTATTTTTCTTTAGTCTCTTTTACGTAACGTCTCACATCCTGATTCCTGGAAACGGGTCACATCTCTTTACATTCCACCTGAATAGAAGCAGACGAAACCTTAGTAGATAGGAGAAGCTATAAATAAATGGCTGAATTAGAATATATTTAAGTATGACTGGCTCTGGTTTTGAGAAGAGAGTTGACGTGATATGCGTAGAACATTGCATTGTGTGGCGTACAAGAGTGGGATGTCATAGGTACAGAGAAGAATTGCTTAATATTCGTTCCAGGTTGCATCTCTTATTAAAGCTCTGTTCATCTGGCAGTTATGGATTAACAGGCATACCCTTTGAAAAATAATTACTTTGTGCCTCTGGGTGTGGGCATTAATTTCTTAGTCTTGGAATCTCTTCCATTCTGCGTTTCAAATAACACGGCACTTTCTAACTTCAAAATGTATTTACGTCCTGATCCGCATTTAACTGCAGGGAGTTAGAGAGAGACCTAACATAATAAAGGGTGGTGACTCATTGTGGGATTCCAAGGGTTGGCTTTGAAAATATCACGGAAACAAGATGACCCGCACACAAGGGTTTGCTGAGTTACTACGCGGTGAAAACTCTTTCCAAAATTAAGAGCTAACATCCATTTCTTCTAACCAATTGACACATCACCTAAACATGCTGCTTTCAGACACAAAGTCTCTGGTCTAATTTATGTTTTCACTATAGTTTGTCCACATAGTAGAATTGAAACTCAATAGTAGCAAAATTGCCTGTTAAAGAGAAATGAGCAATTTGGTTAAATGAGGTAACACATGAGACCTTTTGGGGGAGGCTGTAAAGCATGCTATGTTATCGTCATAATATAAACAGTTGTGTAAAATTAGAACATTTTAAGGAGGAAACAGGATCTAATGGGATTTATATCTGTCTATCTACCTATCTAGTATCATCTATCTGTCTGCCTATTTATCATCTATGTACCATAGTGGTTATATCATCTGCCTGTCTGTCTGTCTGTCTGTCTGTCTGTCTGTCTGTCTGTCTGTCTATCTATCAATCAATCAATCATCTATGTACCTTAGTGGTTCTATCTATCTATCTATGTATCTATCTATCTATCTATCATCTATCATCTATTATCTCTCCCCATTTATATGTACACACATTCACACACACACACAGTGCATACAGATAGACACAGGAAGGGAAATTATTAAATGTAAGGTACACTTTTGTAGTATATTCCACCAACTGGGAACAACGTCATGTCCCCACAAGGTGAAAGCCAAGACTGAGAAGAGCCCCTGAGGACACTCCGCCTTTCTGATATGACCATAGCACGATGTACCCCACACAGACATTTCTTTATATGTAGGTTACATCCATCAGAATTTACTATGAGAAATTAGAACTAAGAAGTGTTAAAAATATTCTTCATGTATTCAATTTTAAATCACATAAACAAAGGCAATGTCTGGTAAGAAATAATATATGGAATAATTTTTAGAAACAGCTTTGCCTTCTGAAGGAAATAGAGTGAGAATTGAGCCAATGTCTTATGTTCTTGCAGGTCTCCTTAAGGTCCCGCTTCCTGAAGCACAGCTGGGGTCTTCTCTGCTTAGTGTGTTGTGATCTCTCAAGCTATGTAACCTGTGATAAGCATCACTGTACATCCCCCCCCCCCAAAAAAAAAAAAAAAGAGTGGGTGGTGATGCAGAGTGAATCAAACCCTATTATTGTTATGGAAAGAGTTTTGATTTTGTGGACCCCCACGTGTTCCTGGAGCACACTTTGAGAATCACTATAATTGGTTGCATTGTCTGTCTCTTTCATGGTAGAGCATTCCCTGGAATGCTGGGTGATCCACAATTATTCTAAAACCGACTCTAAGCTGTGTGTGATTGGATAGGTTTATCCAAACTGTGGGACCTGTGCTTAAACTGGGGATATGTGTTTTCAATGGGGACATGTAAATAGCAGGTCTGTTTCTGTGTTCACTTGATTTCTCAGTTTTCCTAGAGAGAATTTTTTAGCCCCTACTGTTAGTATTTTTAGAGACCAGTGTATAAAGTGGGCAAGCTGCTCAGCATTTGGGGTGTGGATTTTCCCTTAATGCACCCATTTTCCGAATGACGCCAACCCCACCCACTGACTGTAGATGGTGGTTGGAAGAATACAGCCTCCTCGAGAAATAAACACTTTCCAGTGTGTCAACTGCCAGGTCCAGTAGGGGTTAATTGATTATGTAACTATATGGGGTGGAATGGGGACTGGGAGATTCAGTTTTTCAAAAAAATTCTGCTTTATTCCTGGAATCTGGGACCTCACCATCATGGCCTTTTGTACCACCATTTCCCAGGCATTTCTGGGGGTTAATTGTTGTTCTATTTGGGGTTAATTGTTGTTCTATTTTCTGATGTCTTAGGATGAGAGTTCCAAGTGTGGTCTGGACACATTGGCATTCGTTTATCTGCTTTGCAGTTTGCGTTCTTTTGTTGAAATCTTGAATACGCTGTCGTCTGCTTTCCTATTTCTTTCTTGTGAATTCTTGCCTCTTATATTTTTCTTTTGTCCTCTACTGGGCTTATGTGAAAGAACCATGTTTTCAGTTGATTATGTTTAACAGACATCTGCAAATACGTACATATTTAGTCTCTTTGCTATGCCTCAAAGTAGCTTATGCTTGTGCAACAAGGAAATATTGGCCATCAGTTACTTGCATAATTCATTAATAAAGTCATCCACTTCATGAATATGCATTAACCACCCACTTTGTGAGAGCCATATACAAGTGTATCCTCCGTTGATGTATCTTTTCACTTGGTTCCCTTTACTGGGATGTCCATCTCCTATTTCATGAACAAAAGGCAAAGGTGGGGATAATTATGAGTAAGTTGGAGTCAGGACTTGGATAAGAGTAGGCATTAGTTGGAAGATAAAGGGTTGGCTGGAGAAGGTCAATGCTAGGTAAATGTAGACCCATTCTTTCAGACATTCTCTCTGAAACCACACAGATAGTATCTACGCTTGCATTCCATTGCTACTCAATTCTCACCACTGAATGACCTTTGCAAGGTTGGGTATCATTTATGGGTTCACCTATTGGCTGCTGAGACAGGACTTTGAACACTTTGATTTTCCTTCAACCTGTTGAGTAACCTCAAATACATACCATTATTTTAACCTGATATTTAAATTCGGTCAACCTATATTGCTAATTCAATTGATTAACCAACTGGGCAAAAAGTAACAGTGTTGTATGTGTAAGATAAATGTATTTTTTTGCTATCCTACATTGGCACTGCATCAATATCACATTTTTATTTATTTTTTAAATCTCATTGTGCATACCTCATTCTACACCGGCATGAAATCCCAAACATTTACCTACCCTCCATATAAAAGTGTATGAAGAATTGCCATGGCCTGTATCAATTACAGAAGCAAGAAATTACAAAGTGTACATGCAATTTGAGTTTTGTTTCTGAAAATAGAACGTGTCTCAACTGTGTCGTTTTTCAGAATAGATCACCCGTGATGGCACAGTCAGATTCCAAAAAAAGGTTAAGGATATTTATCTTTACATAAATATGCATGATACTTATTATATCAGTGTGGGTATTGCAGGCATGTGGAATAGTAACATTCTTATCAAACCAGTTTTATTCAAGTGTAACCATAGAAACATAGACTGCAATAAATTATAAGTGAAATACATGGGAGAATTCATTTTACCACTGTAAGATACAAACTGCATTTAAAAGTAGATTTGGATTGCTTAGGATTTGGACTAGTGGTAAAAAGCAAACAAACAGAAATCCCGTGTATTCAGTGGCTTGAACAGGAGAGAACGGTGTCTCTCATCTTTAAACATCCTGGAAAAATATTTGCTCGGAACTGAGCGGCAGTTGATAACATCAGCAATCAGAATTCTCCTGCTTTGTTCCAAAGTCTTTGCATGATTTAAGACAGATCCTTAAACTGAGGTTTGGAAAGAAGTGGGCAATTAAAAGGACACCTCTCTTCTTTAAAGAAGTTTCCCAGGCATCACTCAGACAACTTATCCTTACATTCAGGTGCCCAGAACATGGTCTCACAGCCCCACTCAATCCCATTAGGGGCTGAGAAATGCAGTCTATAATCTCACCAGCCAGGGCTGCACAAATACCATGGTCCATTAAATGAAGTCAAAGAGTGGAACAGACATGCGGGGACATCTAGCAGCCTCTGCTCTGTCATTGCACAGATTTCTTTTTTTTGTCTTATCTATGTGGAAAACCACAAGCTTCTCTTGAAGAAACATAGTCTACAAACATGAACATATATGGATGTGTCTTCTTCCTAATGAAAGGAAATCTGTAAAGTACTTTTGTCTCCTCTGTTAGAGGTTATCTTCTTTTTTTCCCAACATGTTGATTTTATCCTTATTCTCCATTAAAACTGAGGTCAGAAAAGGTATGAATGAATATGGGTTTGTGGAAGATGGTCACTAAAGTTCACATCTTAGCAATGCCTTGAAAATCTTAACCTAAAAAACTTCAAATTACAAGCAAAGTATTTTCTAAACTGAGGACTGATTGCTTATCTATGCATATGAGGAGTTTAGAGTATTGTTTTTCAGTTACTAGATTTCTAGGTTTTTTTGTTTGTTTATTTGTTTGTTTTTTAAGATGGCTGTGTGCCTAATACATTTTGGAATTTATGCAGTGGTCCATTGGACTGGTGGACATTCTCATGTAGAAAATTGGTACTCACAAGAAAGCATGCTGTGAAAAGATTTGAAAGCAGAGCCAGGCAGCTTAGATTGAGGTGTGCAGGTCAAACTGCAACACAGGGAGACAATTTAAGATTATGAACATGTGAACTAGAGGACAGGCAGGTGAAATCGATGAAGGTGAGTGAGAGAGTGCGTGGTCAGGCCCTGGAAACTTATGAGACGATAAAGGTCTTATGCTCCAAATTCAAGGGGTGGCGGAACTGATTATTCCTTATCCACAGCCGCATGAAACACCAAACTGGTTTCAAAGGTGACCCATCTATCAGTGTCAACACGACATCAGGCACACTGCTTCTGAAACCTGCCCAGTGATGGAGGCCCATGCTTCAGAAAGTGAGTCTGTCACTGAGCAGTGTAAAATAACACTAATAACAAATGGAGCCCCTTTAGAATGGAACAGGAGCTGCCCTCCCAGAGGACAGCCTGGCACGTCTGACGCCTCAAACCTGTGGATGTTAAAGCAGGGCAAAGTCACCTCAGGATGGGGCCTTAGCAACCTGGTGTCCCAAAGAGCTGTTTGCAAAGATAAGAAAGCAGGTGTCATGACTACAGGACTGATGACTCTGGGCTGAAAATTAAAAACACTGTTTAGCATCGGCGTCCCTGTGTCACGTCATCTGCACCAATAGCAACGCCTTCCTTCTGTGATGTCATTGTCCCCTCCCTTTGTCATAAACACCCCTGGCCTTTGTGTCCCCATCGGAACACTGCGTGGGCTTCTGCCTGAGTCAGAACTTCCTAAATAGCTATTCTCATGGATCTCCGATAAACGCTGTGACCTGTCACTCTGAACGGCCTCTTATTTTTAGGTGGACATTTCCAGGTCCACATCAGAAGCCATGTTTCCGTATTAAGTTCAATCACGCCATCAGAATTCTATTTCGAAAGTTTGCCAGGACTGATCTTCACAGTTCCCACGTGCAGGATAACAGCAGCCCTGTGCTTGCTTCAAAGTCACCTTAACCTCCAACCTCCCACTTGCTCAGCAGGCAAGGTAGTTAAGCCTTTTGGGTTTGTTTTTTGTTTTCCCCAGACGCTGAGCGGTAGGTTCTCTCTATCAAGTACATTTGATTGATAGTAACTTCTAGAAAACATGCCCTCACTTGATGGCTTAGAGTTTGAAGGTATGCATTTTTGCTGCTTTTCTGACTGCTTTCTCATTGCGTGGAGGTGACAGAGCTGAAAAAACACGTATTTTAAAAGCCCATTGCCCTAGCTCTTAAATTTCTCATAAAGCCAAGCCAAGACAGCAATACCAACACCTCGACACTCTCCGTGCCATGGGCAATCTGAGAAAAAAATGTTGACATGTGTGCTTCCATTCACACAGGTAACTCTATATGTACTTGCTGGCTTGCACGTCAAGAGCTTTCGCGTCATTTTACCTGGTGTCGCAGGGATGGAGTGAAAAATTGTCAGAGGCTCTTGTAGCCAGGTATACAAGACAGCTGAATACACAAGGCAGCCTGAGATTATTGTTTCTTATTATGCAATCCAGGAGGGCTCCCATTTTAGTGTGTCTTGTACTGATGGCGACAAGATTAACAAGGATTTTTTCTGTTTCTTTTCTTTTTTAATTAAAGTTTATTGGGGTGACAATTGTTAGTAAAGTTACATAGATTTCAGGTGTACAATTCTGTAATACATCATGTATATATCCCATTGTGTGTTCACCGCCCAGAGTCAGTTCTCCTTCCATCACCATATATTTGATCCCCCTTACCCTCATCTCCCACCCCCATCCCCCCTTACCCTCTGGTAACCACTAAACTATTGTCTGTGTCTATGAGTTTTTGTTTCTCATTTGTTTGTCTTGTTCTTTTGTTGTTTTTGGTTTATATACCACATATCAGTAAAATCATAAGGTTCTCTGCTTTTTCTGTCTGACTTATTTCGCTCAGCATTATATTCTCAAGATCCATCCATGTTGTTACAAATGTTCCTATATCATCTTTTCTTACCGCTGAATAGTATTCCATTGTGTATACGTACCACAACTTCTTTATCCATTCATCTATCAAAAGACATTTTGGTTGTTTCCATGTCTTGGCCACCGTACACAAAGCGGCAATGAACATTGGAGCACACGTGTCTTTATCTCTAAATGTTTTCAGATTTTTTGGGTAGATACCCAGGAGAGGGATTGCTGGGTCATATGGCAATTCTATTCGTGATTTTTTGAGGAACCTCCACACTGCCTTCCATAACGGCTGCACCAGTCTGCATTCCCACCAACAGTGTATGAGGGTTCCTTATTCTCCACAGCCTCTCCAACATTTGTTATTATTTGTCTTGTTGATGATAGCCATTCTGACTGGGGTGAGGTGATATCTCATTGTGGTTTTGATTTGCATTTCTCTGATGATTAGTGATGTTGAGCATTTTTTCATATGTCTATTTGCCATTTGTATGTCCTCTTTGGAGAAATGTCTCTTCAGGTCCTCTGCCCATTTTTCAATTGCTTGTTTGTTTTTTTGTTGTTGAGTTGCATGAGTTCCTTGTATATTCTGGACATTAGTCCCTTATTGGAGGCACTGTTTGCAAAAATCTCCCATTCAGTTGGCTGCCTCTTTATTTTGTCGATGGTTTCTTTTGCTGTGCAGAAGCTTAAGTTTCATATAGTCCCATTTATTTATTTTAGCTATTGGCACCCTCCTTAATTCACTCTATGGAGCCAGTTGTCTATCTGACGTCCCTAAGAGGTGAGCTGCGTGTTACAGAGACTCAGAATTTCCTGGGAAGTCTTTTACAAGTAAAAGTGCTTGAAATATATGCAGGTTTTTTGTTGTGTTGTGTTGGTCAGTAACAGCTCTATTGAGCAGATACGCTTTTGATATCCAGAGCAAGTTTTAGCTACATTCTCTACAGTTTTTAGAACAACTTGTAACATATTTAGAGATCTATATTTTAAATTCCTTCTCTAAAAATGGAGAAAAATCTCATCTCCAAATTCTGATTTTATGCATCGTGTTACATCGCACATTTTAATATATAAGTTCATATATATCCTTAATTTTTGTTCTCCACATTCAGTACAAGTATATGCATATATTACCTACACATATATGTGTACAGCTGCAATATGTGTTATATATGTGTGTATGTGTATATATATATATATATATATATATATATATATATATATATATATATATATTTATATATATTCTTCCTTTCTATCTACCTAATACCTGTATCATGAGTTATATATCATTTGGGTGACCCATTTGTCTTACTTTTTTTCTATCTATCTATCTACTATTTGATCTACACACATATGTATATATTTGTGTGTGCAATTTATATTAGGTGGATGCAATAGTTATTGTGGTTTTTGCAATTTTAACCTTTTAAACCGCAGTTACTTTTGCACCCACCTAATGAATCTCTCTCTGTATCTATATCTATAGCTAACTACCATTTTATCTGTACACATATGTATGTGTTTGTGTGTGTGCAGTTTATAAATGTCTATATCTACATATCTACATCTCCCTATACATCTATCTAGATGTGTTGTTATCTGTCCATCTGTCCATCTATCTATCTATCTATCTATCTATCTATCTATCTATCTATCATCTATCTATCTATCTATGCATCTATCTTTGTATGCAAGAAGTTTAGAATTTTCAGTTTGCCTTTTAAAATATATCACAAGCACGTTAATAGCCCACGCCGTGCATATTTACAGAGATGAGTGTCTTTTTTTCAAACAGGTTTATGAAATGCTATCTTTCAAGTTTTCATTTGATTTGATTCTTTTTGGCAGGTCTTTACCTTGTCAGGTTGCATTACCTGCAAATTCGGGTCTGAACGATTGGAGAAGACAATACCAGCTCAGTGGGAGATAAATTTTAACATAGATGTTTCTGTCTGTGGAGTCTTGTAACGCAGTTGCCTTGCTTTTGTATTATCCTATGAGTACACAAAGGCAGCACCATGCTACTAAAATGATCCTTGATTGATGGACCCAGCACTTTTATCCCATAGCTTCCTACGTGGCACCTACAACGTGGAGTAGGTTTACTACTTTGAGAAATACTCTTCATTCATAATTCTGGTTGATGTGGTTTTCCTTTGGGTAGGAGAGAAAGGTTGCACCCAGCTCCCCTTCCTTAGCAACAATGATTAATGCTTGGTGTTTCCAGGTTTTCTCCAGTGTTTCCCAAATCAACCAGCTACTCCAAAACACATCATGGCCTTCTACTTGCATCGTCCAGGATTGTCCATTTCATTTGTAATGTACATTTTCCATTGACTCTTCCCACCTTGCCCTTGTCAGGAAGTCACATTATAAAACAGCCATTTGTGGATGTGTGGCTTAATATTTAAGGGACTACATTTTACATGATTAACTCAAATCTCAATGTTCATGTTGCTATGACCTGTGCAAAAGTGAAACAATCGTAGGGCAAATTTGTATCTGAATGGGTTACTCCAATGGGTGCAGGAGGCAATGGAAACCTTTGGAAAAGAGCCAGAATCTCACTGTTGAGTCAAGTTCTGGCCCCTCAAAAGGAAGAGCATCAGGAAATATTGATAGATCCAGATAAAAAAAAAAAAATAATAATGCTGACATCCTGTACATGTTGGTATATAGTAAGTGGCAAAAAATCATATCCATAACATCACATATATCAATGGCGATAAACATCACCAGTACTGTGAAGTAGAAATTACTGAAGAATTTAGGGAACATGACCCTCCTTAAAAAAAAAAATAATCTCTGGGTATATTTAACGTGTGTCTAAAGTAATTTAAAATTTGTTTGTTTGTTGTTGTTTTTTTAAAGGGAAGCGTGAGCCTGGCATTACATTTCTGAATCAAATAGATATCATTTTCTGTTTCACACGTTTCTTCCAGACCATGATTTTTTTGTGTCCATATCAACTAACATGCAGTGAACTCTCTCGCCTCCATTTAACTTGGCTTTAGAGGGATTTTGGCTGGTGATCTCTTATCAGTTTTTATTATTGAGGGCCAGTGGCTTAGAAGTTTCTCCACATGCGACGGCTGGATATAGGCAGAACACAAAAGGGGGAGATAAGAGATTCCAAGTCTAGATTGATTAGTGGATTTTTAAATTTGGGTTTACACCAGTAAGTGTGTTGGGTCTCCTGGGAGGGTTTATCTAATTGTGGAATTGAAACTTGAAAGAGTCGTCAGTGATGGTTTGCCTTTCGTTTCATAGGGAGCGAGGCAGACCAAGAATCATTCTGCTGTTTATTTCAGAAATGGGAGTAGAAGGTGGGATTTTGGACTTAACAGGCAGCGGCCGTCATGCCTTACTTCAAAAGCATGAGATTCATCCAAAGCTGAGTGGCTGGGCATCAACCTCTAACGCAGGAAAACCTCACCAAGTGATTTCCCGATAGGCATGGGCTGGGGTGGTTTCCCTCCGTTCCCCGTGAGCTTTTCTTGGAACCTCATACACTGTTGTCTTTGAAAGATGATAATATAATAACGATAATATAGGAACTGTTATTAGAGGATGATGTAATAACAATTATGATTATATTCTCCTCACCCCAGTGAATTATGAATATCACAGACCCACCCGCTGTGATCTATACAAGAGCTGTCACTTAGGAATAAGGGGACGGTGGGTGTAAGAATTTAGGCGTTTTGCCCAGGATGACAGCGCTGATGACAGAGTGTTTAAAGGACTGACTTGTCTTCAGACTGCTTAGTATTGAGTTGCAGCACTAACTCTTACAAGCTGTGTGACTCAAGGTAAATCATTTTGTCTTTCTGTATTGACAACGTGGTGAGCGTAACATAGCAAGAGAACATAGCCCAGCATATAACACGACATAGCATAATAACACCACATGATACCGTGTTTTCCCAAAACTAAGACCTAGCTGGACCATCAGCCCTAAAGTGTCTTTTGGAGCAAAAAGTAATATAAGATCCGGTATTACATTACATTACATTACATTACATTACATTACATTACATTACATTACATTATATTATATTATATTATGACAAGGTCTTATATTAACTTTTGCTCCCAAAGATGCATTAGAGCTGATGGTCCGGCTTGGTCTTCTTTTCAGGGAAACATGGCATTACAAGGGAAAGAGTAAAACTTTTTAAATAAGGAAAAAATCAAGAAGACATCTTTAATCTTCCTTCAAAAGGCATTTAACTCAAACTAATAATAATAGTTTCCCACTTTGCATACTACCCTTTAACATTCATATGTCCACTTTAAAGCAAAGTATTGATTAAAAAATACATAATTGTTAGTTAACAATGTTAATTTTTTAAAGTAATGCTGTATTCCTAAGTCATTTATTTATCTTGGAATTTAAATTTGATTTTGCATTACTTAATTGACTTTCCACAGTAAAATTTAAAAAACATAATTCTTTAACCTTTTATGAATATTTTCAATAAACTACATAAACACATCTTAATAACCTTCTGGGCATATGCAACAAAATTTTCAAATTAATGAACTAGATGGAGATAGAAAAACATGTTGTATCATTTTTATTTTTATTTTCTTCTTTATTTTTTTTTAGATATAATTGAAGTAAACATTATATTAGTTTTAGGTATATAACATAATGATTTGATATATATATATATATATATATATATATATATATATATATATATATATATATATATATATATATCTGTACATTGCAAAATGATCACCAAAGTGGATCTAGTTATATCCATCACCTCACATAGTAACAAACTTTTGTTTTCTTGTGATGAGAACTCTGAAGACCCACTCTCTTGGCAACCTTCAAATACAGAGGGTGCCAAAAAGTGTATGCACATCTTAAGAAAGGAAAACTGTATTAAAAATCATAATACTCAATATATAGTGATATCAAACGAGGAATACAAGTCACGTTTGACTTCTGCAATGACAAGAGGTGCTCAAAGTGGCTCCCATCAGCGTCCAGACACTTCTGATGACGGCAAACTCCTGCTTGAGCCACGTTGATGAAAGTGTCCCCTTGTGTACATTTTTTTGGCACCCCCAGTATACAACACAGTACTGTAAACTAGAGTTACCACTCTGTACGTTACATTTCTAGGACTTTTTTGTCTTA
Source organism: Rhinolophus sinicus (assembly GCF_057876585.1). Lineage (NCBI taxonomy): Eukaryota > Metazoa > Chordata > Mammalia > Chiroptera > Rhinolophidae > Rhinolophus > Rhinolophus sinicus. Next base: position 2,414,687 of record NC_142518.1, on the reverse strand, counting down.
CTACTGGAAGCTTGTAGTACTGTATTATTTTTCAATCAACCACTTGAACAATTGGACTGATTTTTCTTACTGACACCAGCAATTTTTAATGTATAATCTAATGACACTGCACACATATCTTTACATGAAAATGTTGTATAGAAATAGATATAAATTTTCTAAATCTGGTGCAACCAGGATTATCTAGACTTGTTTGTGATAAAATCATGTTTTACAAATTGTAAAGAATATTGAAACGGTTTCCTCTTAAATAGATACCCCGGTCCTTGCCCATTGCCCACTTTGTGTCATTCTCTATGTGACTCAGGACTTGTAGGTGAGACCAGTGCAGAATCTGCCATTATGACCTAAACCAGGAAATTAAGTCGTGTGAAAAAGAGACATGGCCGAAAGAAAGTACAAGGAGACCTCATATCTTAAAGTGTGCTTGTCACAGGCGATGTAAATTCCTAAATCAACAAATAGGTAATTGTCAAGACGTGTCACTTTTCCACAGTGGCAGGCTGACAATTTGTGAGATATTTCAGGTGCATTTTGACAACTGGGAGTAATTAACTCGGCTGCATTCAGGAAGGATTTTTGCTGAGATCAACTGGCCCAGATTCTCCAGGTAGGGAGTGATAGTATCAGCAAAGCCTCTTATTCTTGTGGAGATTTTGCCATTAGGCTCTCTCTAGGAGTTGCAAAGCAATCGCCCTCCTCTCCCAGAAACTGCCAACACATGCAAATGTACAAAAAGAAAAAAAAAATCAGGATTTTACTTGGGGAAAAAAAAAAAAAGGCCAAAATAGAACTTTAATTGTGGTTTTTACAGTCTTTCTAGAGACTATGTAAAAATCAGTATTTGAATCACCTAAGATAGGAATGGTCTATTTTAGAACTATTTAACATTCCTCCACGGACTATGATGTAATAAAAAAATAGACTAACTGGGAAAAAGAGAACAGACTAGCAAAACCACAGGGCCTGACTCAAAACCACGGAAATGACACTGAAAATACAGCCGTTGGTTTAGTGATGGGACTTACAAAACATCTATGAAGTGGTTGGGTTATTCACCAAATAAGCTGGAATTGGGGCCCTTCTGCTGGTTTAAGCAATGCTGATGAGTGATGCAATCCCAGATACAGGAATTTCATCACAGGTTTTAGAAAGGCTGAGGGAGAATGAGGTATGATATTCCTAATAGGCCTTTGTTTTCCATTTTCCTTAGATCATCTCGAGAGCATTTGCGACATTTTTAACCAAAGTACCTTTACCAACACAGCAGTGTGGTTGGAAAAAGTATTACAGGAGCAAATTCTATAATATCTTAAAAAGAGGTTGTTTTGAACATACCATTCTGAGCTAAGGAACAGTATTATGTCAGAGATCAAACTGATAATCTGAAAATGATGAATTTTTAAGTTTAAACAAAGAGTTGGTTGATGGGATTTAATAAATTCAATTGGGAGAGTCATTAAATATCAGGTTTTTTTGGCCCACAGATTTAGCCCCAACCAATGATTTTTATACATACACGTATCGCATCCAGTGACATTTAGAAAACCACTTTCTTGTATTGGGACAAGCATCTGCTCGCATTGGTTCTAAGCAAGAGTAATATTTGTAGATAAAAGCCAGCAGTATTATCTCCCAAACATGGAGTTATTATACAAGGGAAATATCACGTTTTTAAAGTGCAGTTTCATAAAATAGTTACTTTTTCCCATCAATAAGTTATCTGTAAATGCTAATTTTGCAGTGTGTTTAGGATTTATAAAGTTCCCCAAAGAAACCTGTTACTATTTATGACGATATATCTGCCAAGCACAGAAATCAAAATCTGTCTTAGACTTCCCTGCTCAGTGTAAATTGGAGTTGGTACATATTTCACACTAAAGTGTTTAAACTCTATAGAAATGGCTTAAATTGTTCCATGATTTCAGGCATTCCCGACTGTCTCTTAAAGTTTACCTGAAAAGTATTCTTGCTTTAGCAGAAGGAATAAATCTCACATACGTGCTTGTTGGTGTTAAATACCAACCTGTTCCATTCTGAGAATTTTGTTTGGTGAGTCACTTTTTCAGTTGCTTAACCTTTAAATATAACACATAGTTGGCTTAAATCTGACCACAGGTGATAAAGGGATGGATTCAGCAGCAAACGCATTTCACTCATAATAAAACAGTCAACACAGTAGAGAAATTGTGTCCATATAGCTTTCGCTGATCAGATGGTCCTTATTTTTGATTCTGGTTGTCAATTGTCAACCACCAACCTTGAGCACATGTACCTGTTTCTGTGAGACTATATTTAGAAAACACACATAAAGCACCATCCTGGCATATCACGGATGCCTGGAACAGGCTTATATGTTTAATAAAGTGGCATAAGGGATATGAAACTGGAGTCTCATCCGTGGTGGTGGTGCCAATATTTGCGTATTAGTTTTGACAAAAAAACACCATGCAAGATGCTAATACTGGGGGGAGCTGGGTGAAGATTGTATATATGGGGACTCTGTGCTGTCACTGTGAGTTGTCTGCAAATCTCAATATGATTCCAAAATTAAAAGTTTATTAAAAAATCACACACACAAAAAAAAACAGAAGTCAGCCTGGATCAGAGGGAACCTGAGGATTTGTATTCAAATATGCCTGCGCCCTCCGACTTCCTACTGGCAAACTAAGTCTTTGGGACCCAAGCATTACTGGCTGTGCCCACGTCTGCCTGCCCCATAACATGTAGTCAGCTAAGTCTGGCTCTCTACAAATGTGTGGCACTGTTACTGCATGAACGCCCTCAGAAAACGTCCCTGGGGTGAATTTAGGCTCTAGTCTTACGCACTCCACATGTACAGAGGGGGCCAAACAAATGTACACACATTTTAAGAAAGGAAAACTGTATTAAAATCGTAATACCCAATATATAGTGATAACAAAAGATGAATACAAGTCCCGTATGACTTCTGCAATGACGAGAGGTGCTCAAAGTGGTTCCCATCAGCGTCCAGACACTTCTGATGACGGCGAACGACTGCTTGAGCAACGTTGACCAAAGTGTACACTTGTGTACATTTTTTTGGCACCCCTCCGGCCCTGTGTGTGTCACACTAGCATCGTGAACACAAAGACTCCATTGTATCATGGGTCACTCAAGTCTGATATATTCCATGCTTACAATATAATTTAGGAATACTATGATGAATTATGCTAAGTCAATGAAAAGTTTTAAAAGGAAAATAGGACATAATTTGCCGGCACGTACTTTTGATGACGACAGGCTCTTCCCTTGAGGCAGCAAGCCAAGGAGAACACGCAATTAGATGGAAACAAAGAATTGGACCTCAGTAAGCCAGCCCACTTGATAATCTATTTTTAGAATGCTGTGGATTTAGGATGAAAAGGAGTGACTGTGACATCGTCATTTAGGGTTTAAATATCACGTATCATGGGTGGTATCCGCCACCGTTGCGTAGCTGCCACTGAAAGGTGTAGCTGCCTGTTATGAATATTACCTTTAATTAAAGAAAGGCGTCAGAATGAGAGTCTAGCAAGTATTGGTTTCAGAGGTTTTTGTTATGTTTAAATTCTGAAAGTTTACGTCGTGTGAGTTGGTAATCTTTGAAACTTGAGTCAGTATGAAGGGTGTCATAGATTTTATTCAAAATCCGTAAAACGCGCTTTATAAGATGTCTCTGGAGGATGATAAAAGATTTGAAGGCTGAATGGGCCAGGAATTGGTAGCTAACGTAACATGGACCCCAAGAGCACAGAAGTGGCTCTCGTTCCCGTCTGCAATGTTCACGAAAAACACTTTACACAAAGTGATGACGCCACCGGCGGGTTGCATTGGCCGAGGGGTTGCATTGGCAGAGCACCCCTACTTCTGGGCTCAGTCACTCACCCACACATGTCTCAAGCAGCTGTTGGTGGGTCTGAGTCTTCCTCACCTCTGTGCATTCAAAGCCAACAGCGGAAGGCGGACCTTGTCAATAAAATTCTAATCAACACATCGACTGCCATAAATAGTGAGCCCTAAAAAAAAAAAGGTTTGGACAAAAGTCGGTACTGAGGTCAATGGTAAAACTAAGCTTTTACTGTCCTGCAGACATAGATTTTCAAGGCTATGCTTCCCAGCAATGTGAAAACCGGAATTTCTGAGCCAACCAATACATAGCACAGGCTCCCCTGCATAACGTGGGGAGACAGACCTGAATGAAAAAGGAGCATATTGACATCACGACTCCTTGGTTCTTTCTCCTGGACAAAGTGTGGCAAGTAGGCGTGAGGTGAGGAGACAGGTGGTCATGGGTAGGCATTACACTGGCCTGTGACGCTCAATGAGATGGTGGGACCAGGAAAGCAGCATGCAGTTTTCTAAACTGGCCTGGGATGGATTAGCCCACAACCTAGGGAAGCAAGCAAGGTAGGACGTTTAATAATTGGCTGACTGCGGTCAGAGTCCTCCCAGAAAGGAAGAAGGGGTACTTTGTTACATAGCAATCAATAATGAACATCACCACCTATCTCCCCGTCACTTTACGTTGACTACCCATGTAATCTCTGAGGGAGACACATGAGCCTCGCATGAACCCCTCAAAAAAGCAAATAGGTACTGATAACATGTATATATTATTATAATTACATATGCTGTACATATGGCATACAGAATATATATATATATATATGTACAAGGTGTGATTAAAAAAATGTGGTGAATGTTTAAGTAAAAAAATTAATTACAGTAAAAGACACATTGCCATTAATCCCCCTCAAAATACTCCCCCTTGCTTTGAACACACTTATCCCATTGTTCTTGCCACTTTCTGGAGCAGTTCTGGAAGTCCTCTTTCGTGAGTGTCTTTAGTTGCGCTGTCGTGGCTGCCTCCATGTCCTGAATTGATTCAAAATGTTTACCTTTCGTGGTCCTTTTGACTTTGGGGAAGAGCCAGAAGTCTCACGGTGCCAGATTGGGTGAATAAGGTACATGAGGACACAATAATGTTTTTATTTGACAGAAATTGCTGTACCAGAAGTGATGTGTAACACAGAGCGTTGTCATGATGGAGAATGAAGTAAAGACACTCATGGAAAAGGACTCCAGAACTGCTTCAGAAAGTGGCGAGAACAATGGGATAAGTGTGTTCAAAGTGAGGGGGAGTATTCTGAGGGGGGTTAGTGACAATGGGTTTCTTACTATAATAATGTTTTAAAATTTAAACATTCACCGTATCTTTTGATCACACGTCATATATATACTTACAATATTATTATTACTAAAAATTAATATGTATTACTAACACGTAGTTATATGAATATGTAGGTGTATTTAGTATACATGTACTATATAGTATATAGTAATACATATTAGTATTTATGTATATAATATATATTACTAATATATATACTATATACGATATACAGGTATACTAATATATTACTAATGTAAAAACTATGTACACATATACTATATATTATATATACATATACACACTCTAATAAATAATGTATACTATGTAGAGTAATATATACATACACACACACACACACACACACACACACACACATAACTAATTTAATATTTTTTCCCAATGGCAAGTGACTTTCAAACATTTTAAATCCATTTAGAAAGCCATCCAGAAGAGCATGCAAGCAGGAGGGGAAAGCTTCATGGAGATGGCAATACTTGAAGAAAGACTCGGAAGAGGTGAGGGAGTGAACTGCGTAGGTCTGGGGAAGGTGGGAACAGCCAATGCAGAGACTCCATGGCCAGGGGGGTTCCAGGTAACTGGCTGGAAGGGAGTCAGAGCAGAAGGAATAAAAGGTAATGACTGAGTGTAAGAGGGTGCCAGATATTTAAGGTTGTCCTACTGACTAAATCGGGGCGCTAGTGGACAACATGGCGCAAGGCAGTTATATACTTACTGTGATGAGCGAAGTCTTGGGGTTGTGCCCAGGTGTGGAGACCAAGAACGCTTACAGAAATTCATGATGAGGAAACATGGCGGCTCCAAATTACAGTGAGCTGCAGAGCTTGGCTAGAGGGGCGATCTGAATCTCCATATATTTTGAAGGTTTGGTCAAAAGGATTCATCTAACACATTTAGATGTAGGATATGAAAGAAAGAGAGAAGACAGGGAGGTCTCCATGGTTTTAGAAAACAGTGAATGGTTCACAGTTTCAAGAGCTCACAGCTAAATTCAGAGCACATGCTTGTATAACCCTCTGTAAGGGGATACCTTTGAGTTCAATAGTTTTGAGACACGAAGAGCTGTTAGTTTTGTAAAATATCAGTGGCTCAATTATAGGTGTCATTGGAATTTCGTGTTATTTAGTTCAAATGAAAGTATTTCCCTTTAAGGCATAATGAATTTTCACCCTGCACTTCAGTGGTACACTTCCTTTAAAAACCCTCTTCAATCATATTGTAGGGAGCTTTGATATACAGAGTCGTGAGAGCAATGCTATCTTGCTATTTAATTAAATTGAAACTAAAATAGTAAGAGCTTCTCAAGCGAAATTTAAATATGTATTTGTGGTATTTGAGAGGCAAATTGGCTCTTTAACGATATGTGAAAATAGGTACATACGTGGTTCGGAAAAAGGCAGTATTATTCATGTTTTGGTTTTCTTTTCTTTTAATTAAAATTCCTATTTTAAAGTACATCAAGAAAATTACTAACATTGCATATGCATTAGTTATTGCAGGATTCCAGGTGAAAGAAGTTTTGTAAATACGAAGATGAAAGCAAAACTACATTACCAAACTATTGGGGAATAGTGAGCAAACAACAGCAATAACATAAAATTAGATTTAAAATCTAGTTAAAGGAAACAATTCACGTAGGTGGAATGAATATTTGTTTAGTAAAATGACTGCCCATAATATCTTTAAATTTATTTTTTATTTTTTATGTTAACCAAAATGGAATCAATGTAAGCAAAATGAAAAGAAACCAATTTACCTGGATAATGCAAACAAACAAACAAAAAATCGACAGAAAATTCAATTGAGTCTTCATTTATTTTTCTCTTCTAAGAATGTTTTAATATGAAGCCACCAGTGTTAGCACATCTGTAGGAGAAAGGACCGTTAATTCTGAGCAAGAAGTCAACAGTAGGGATGGCAATCACTTTTTAATCTTGAAATCTATGCATATCTACAGCTTGATGGAAACTGGCCTTCTGCTGTTGAAAGTCATTATCTGGGTCAAGGACATTGATGCATCAACTAAGCTATTAAGGTCTGAACATCTGATATTATGCCAAAAATATGGGTCACGTTGCTCACATTTTTTTCATATTATTGAAGTCAAAATATTCTAAGATATGTGGAGGACAAAAAAAAAATACTAAAATTTATGTGAAGGGCAAAATCCAAAAACCCTTTACTAGTTGAGAATACACTGATGTATTAAATATATAGATGTGGCTGACTAAATATAAGGACAGTTTTTATAATTCTGTTAGGCACTCATTGACCTCTCCATTAAAGTTCAGGGAAATTTGGTGACAACATATGGAGTAAGTTCATCTATGAGCCAAAAAAAAAAAAGAGAGTTTAATGAAAAATTCTTACTGGAATCCATTTAAATTCCCCAGTTGGAAGCTACTGTCATTTCAAATCACTTACTTGTGCCACCAAACTCATCTAAAAAGTGTGAAGTATGAAAAAATCACTTATAAAGGGGGTAAAGAAGCTGTTTTTGTGGATGGTAATAATATTCAACCTGAGAAATATAGACACAAGTGGGCGAGGATTCATCTGTCTTCCACATACCAGTTTCCAGCAGCCTATTTTTGAAGAGTCACTGGGGTGTCATTAGGAATCACTCGGTTGTTGATGGTCTGCTTTATCCAGCAGGTATGATACCCACGTACGTACTTTCATTTACCGTGTATGGTCTGTATTCATACATATTTGTGTTCATGAATTTACCTTTTAAAGGGAACTCACACATTATAAGTACCATGACAATTAAATTAGTTTAGCTATGAATTTCATAGTACATTGAAAAATCTTTTGATACATTAGAAACTTAAATCACTTACTCTTACCTCGATTGGAGAAATTTGGGCAGTTGGTGCATTTACTCCTATGTCCACAAGCAAAAATAGTGAAAAATCAAAACACAAAGAACAATAACATGAAAAAAAATATCCAGAAGTTCAAATGCATTTAGAGGAGAAACATAAAATATGTTCATTTTCAAATATTCAGGGGAATTTTAAGAATCACAGAGTAGGAAATTGTGCGTGCTTTAAACACATTCTTACTGTGTTATTTTATTTGTTTCTCAAAATAAGAATTATGCTAGAGATGTACCCAATCTGTGCTTTCAAAGATTTTAAAATACACATCACACTTAAAGTTGTCATGTCACTAAGGAATCATTCTATCACGTGATTTTAAAGGCTACAAATTAGTCCATCCAAGTTTTCAACCAGGTTTTTGGCAGTGTAGGTGGTGGGCGAGGCAGGGCGAGAAGCAGATTAAGGATGGGACCTTACACAGTGGTGACAGCAGCTCAGCAAACACTAGGACAGTGTCATTTTTTTCTATCTGACGCTGGTTTGAAGCCTACAGGGCAAACAGTTGGAAGGAGCAGAGGAACGTAAAATGAGAGTGAAAAAGAACAAGCAGAAACCGCCACACACACCTTTGCATGTTACAGCACCAGCAGAAGCAGGAAACACATCCATAATATTGGGATGGTAACAGCACCGAAAACATAGGAAGCTTACTGGGGGTAAATGAATTAGAGACACAGCCCTTAGAGTGCCACCTGACGTAAAAGTGAGTCCCATTTCAGTAATAGTAATAGTAGGGTTAGTAGGAACATCTTAACGGTGCTTCTAGGGGTCGTAGAATTAGTCATAGTAACTTCGCCAAACCAGTCTTAATAACGGACTTTCTTGTCCAAACCACCAGCAGGACACTTGACATTCCCTCCGGGTTTATCAAGCGGTCACTGACTGTCTCCTTTTCTCCCCGTTACCTAAAATAATTCTCACCTGTTTTAAAAATTAAAGTTTATTGGGGTGACAATTGTTAGTAAAATTACATAGATTTCAGGTGTACAATTCTGGATTACATCATCTATAAATCCCATTGTGTGTTCACCCCCCAGAGTCAGTTCTCCTTCCATCACCATATATTTGATCCTCTTTACCCTCATCTCCCACCTCCCACCCCCTGCCCCCCTTACCCTCTGGTAACCACTAAACTATTGTCTGCGTCTACGAGTTTTTGTTTCTCATTTGTTTGTCTTATTCCTTTGTTGCTTTCAGTTTTTATATCCCACATATCAGTGAAATCACATAGTTCTCAACCTTTTCTGTCTGACTTATTTTGCTTAGGATAATATTCTCTAGATCCATCCATGTTGTCGCAAATAGCAGTATTTCATCTTTTCTTACCGCCGAATAGTATTCCATTGTGTAGATATACCACATCTTCTTTATCCATTGATCTATTGAAGGACACTTTGGTTGTTTCCATGTCTTGGCCACTGTAAATAAAGCTGCAGTGAACATTGGAGCACATATATCTTATGGATGAATGTTTTCAGATTTTTTGGGTAGATACCCAGGAGAGGCATTGAAAGCTTTCTTTAAAGCTCTGTTTAAACATCAGCTTATATTTCAAACACTTGAGTTAATCTTTAAATCCTTCCAGACCCAAAGGAAGATATTGACTGTCCTTAGAAAGGTAAGAAAAGGATTCATTATTTGTTAGGAAACACACATCAGGTATTTAAATATTTTCAGTGAGGAAAATGTCCAAAATTTATGCTTTAGGTACTTTTAAAATTTGTAATGTGTATATGATTTTTTCTTGTTCAATATTTGGGAGGGCGTTTTGAACATCATAAACATACTCAAATCTTGTCCTCCCTTAGATCGACAAAAATATTTTTCAGGGACATTGTTGAAAATCGTGGTTGTCTGATGTTAATAAAATGCAGACCAACGTTAAAAAGTCGTATCGTCTGTTAATTAAAATAATATATTAGGAAATAATAATGGTAACCAAAGATCACCCTTGGAGCTAATACTGAAATAAACGATGTGGAAAAAGGAGAGGAGACTCAGACAATCCTGGGTAGCACATGAAGTGATAATGTTAACTTGAATTGAAGTAAATGCCATATTTTATTGAGTAGTTGTAAAAAAAAAATAAAATAAAATAAAAGGCAGCAGCTGATGTCTCCTTGATCCCTCCACGCTCCATGGAAAGTACCACCTGGTACAGCCAGTAGCTTCCTTACCTGAAAGTCTCCTAACTGGCTGTTAACACCATGCGATACCTGGCTCTGTGCCTCTAGCTGCAACCTACATGTCTCCTACTGAACTTTGTCACAGTCCCACCTGGAGAGCTGTTTCAAAACCAACTCCAGAGGTGTTTTGTGTACCAGACGCGTGATACTTCTAAAAGGGTATCTTCTGCCCATCCATTCTCCTTCTGTGTTAAGAGTAAACCATGAATTTTAATGTAAACTTGTACGGGGCCAGTCCTTCTGGGCACGTGGCTGAAAGATGCTATGAAAAGGCATCATCTATGGCTAATTCTGCCCTTCTATTGGTGTGTCTCTGGGTGATTGTGCCACTGGGGACCTGTCACTTTGTCACTTCTCAAAGCCTCCTGAACTTTGTCCCCATGAGTGTGCAGGGCCTGACCCCCTCCTGCCCCACCAGCTCCGCACAGCCTGGCGGGAATCAAGAAAGAAAGAGAGCTCACAAAAGTAGGCTCACATTTCGTGATTCAGTGCTAATATGTCTGTCCACTGGGGGTGCCAAAAAAAGTGTCTACACATTTCAAGAGATGTCATCTACACTCAAGCAGTAGTTCGCCGTCATCAGAAGTGTCGGGATGCTGATGGGAACCACTTTGAGCACCTCTTGTAATAGCACAAGTCAAACATGACTTGTATCCATCTTTTGTTATCGGTGTATATTGAGTATTACAATTAATACAGTTTTTTCCTTTCTTAAAGTGGGTATATGTTTTCTGGCAACGTGTGTGTATAATATAATATACATATGTATCGATTGATACTTAGTAATCTAGTTTGATTGAGTATAGGGCAGAAATCTCAAAGCCTGTAGGTTAACCCATCTTTCCATGTTAAGAAGGGAGGACAAAGGAAATTAGTCTACATTACTGTGTAAAAGGTAAAAATTGCCACGATTGAAAGTAGACTCAGATCCTGTCTTTTTAGTTGTATCTTACACATGCACATACCTTTATTATTGAGACTTTAGAATGAAGTCTTGAGAAAAACGAGTTGCTTTTGAAAACCACCTGTCTTTCTGTTAACAGCCCGTAGTATGTGGGACGCAAAGCCAGCTGAGATCAGGTTATTTCTGCTCCATCGGTTAACACCTTCCAATTGGAACTCAGGGACGATTGATTTATCGCAGAACACAGGCTGACAGAGCTCAGCAGGAAACACTTAACACACAGTCGTTGTAAAGGAGAAAACAGTGTAACTCTGGAAAAGCAAAATTATTAGGGCTGTGGTCTATTTTAAATAATTGATTTTCTAAAGGCTGCCAGACAAATGACTTAAGTTACTTAAAACACATTATTCACACTTACATAGGTAATTAAAAATGCCAGCCTATAATCTAATGGTGTAAAGGAGACAAAATCTTACATATTTCTCTTGCAGTTTAACCATTATTTTAGTCCTTACTGTAAAGACTCAAAAAAGGCAGTGTAAGTTTGAAATGGGCACACATAATTTGCTAATACAGGAGTTACGCTGCATTATAATTTTAAATACATTAATGTCAAGGTTTAGAATCGTAAAATGTAAGTTATCTGGATAATTTGGAAGAGAAAGAATTATGAAATTAACAAGACACCTGAATTATAAAGGATTTCCTTGTTATTGGGTTCAGTCCAAGAACAGAGAGTAACTAGGTGTAGTCCATTAAAACATTTGTTACTAGGTTCACTTGGAGAGTGTTTATGAAAGTGAAAGATATGATTTAATATTAATATATCAGTTAGCCCTTGAGACTGTATTGAGATTTCTTTGTTTCTTTGCTAGGTTAAGATAGTTTGAGTATTTTGAATTCATTAATTTTCAAAGGAAATTTTTTTTGAAGTATGTATACAGTCAGCTGAAATCCTCTTTAATTTTTTTACCAATTTGTCATTGATTCAATCTGAATTAGTTAGTTGTTTAGCCTCAATATTACCAGTGAATGAGTGATTTGTATGTGTTGTTCCTTTAGGTTCCTCAAGGCTTATTTCATTGGGTTGGAAAGTGACTTTCCATCTTTGATTTCAAAGAGCAGCAATCCATCTTTCAATTGTCTTTAATCACATGAATATACTAGAGGTCTCTGTGAAAACGAGTAAGTCTGGTATCTTACTTTTGTTTCTTCTCTTGAAAAGCTCTTCAGCTTTGTAATACTGGTAGGTGAACGTAGGTAATGCTTTTACGATGCTGGAAGGATATGCATTGATAAGTTTCATTTCTTTTGCTAAAACTACTTTTAAAAAATGGTTTGACATTCACGTCCTTGTCCTAGAAAGGCTAATTTTTTTTGCCAGTAGATAGGTGTTGTTTTCACATTCAGAATGCATTCATAAGTACTTTATGAGGTATTCCTTTTTCTTACCAAAGCAAATGATTTAGTACGCAGCAGTGTTATTAAGTATAGTCACCATGCTGTGTATTAGATCCTCAGAATTTATTCTTGAAAGTGGCTGAAAGTCGATCTTAAGCGTTCTCACCACACACACACACACACACACACACACACACACACAGAGTCAATTATGGGAGATACTGGATGTGTTAATTGTTGCACTCGGTAATCATTGCACAATGTACATGGCTATCAAATCATCAGGTACACTTTAAATACATACAATTGTACTTGTTAAATATTCCCTAGTAAACCTGAAAAATATTCGAAAAATAAAACAAAGTCATGATTCTGCGTCCTTGAAGTTCCACCTTTTTACAAGGCAAATCTGCTTAGGAAACCCAGCAGAGGAAATCTATTATCACAACTGAACCCCTTACTGGCCCCAAAGCTGAAAAGCTGTCCCCTCCCATTTTTTTTATCTCCCTTCAAACTGATAGAACAGGACTATTCAAGTTTCCCCTGCAATTCATCGTAGTCTCTTGTGTCCCAAGAATCAATCTTTACTACCCAGAATTTCTGAGCCATGTCGATAACCTGTCTTCTTTTATGTAATGCCTTTCCATCCTATGATTCTTACAACCGTGGGAATAGTCTTTGGTACATTGATATAGACAGAGAGACATTTGTTAGTGACCGTGTTGAATTCATGGTGTCATCGGTATGGTGTTCCCAATGGACACGCATTCTCTCCACCACGGGAGCTTTTCTTCATGCTGTTAGCCCCATATTTGACAAATGTCACGATCGCATTGTCTCTCATTCTGTCACATCATGCCTGCTGTTAGGAAAAGTATGGCCCTAAAGTCGGTAACGTTTAATATCACCCTTAACATCCTCTTTACTTAAATTATGTCGTCCTTGGCAGACGGGAATGTAGGTGGGCTTTTTATGAGATTCCTCACACACTTGGCATGCCCTTTTCTGTGAATAAATTAGTTCTGCTCCTTTAAAGTCCAATGGCTCCATTGCACTTTCTCCACTGAGGAAAGGAACTCTTAATAATCTGCCCATTGACAGCCCATCCCAGCAGTGGTTTCTCTTTCATGCACTATGGACAATGAGACCCAATATCCCACAACCTGAGAGACTTACCTGATATGAATTATAAACTACTGAAGGTCATAGCACACCTGAGGAGAGCTTTAGCAAAGGGAGCTCTGTGTGTGCTTGTGTGTGTGTGAGAGGGGTTGGTTAGGATTCCTCTACGTGATCACTGAATGTCCTTTCTTCACACATTTTTAATAACATCCTGATAACCAACTTCTTCATGTCTAAATTAACAGCAAACATCATTTCTGTTACAGCCTTTGGCCATAACAAGTGAAGGGGACAAAAGGTTTGCCACCCTAAAATGGCCTTTTGGGATTTGCTTTTAAGCTGGTTATTAAGAAGCAGAAGTCTCAGAAAGAACCTTTGTCCCTCCCCCTTTGCTGTCCAAGAGATTCCGATGGAAATAACTGCTCCAGGGAGGGTATCTTAGCAGAGTCAGCTGAGCCTAATTTGAATTGGGGGGTTGGCTGGGAGGGCTGCAGGCAGAGGCCTGGTGGCTGCATCACCACCGCCCACCCCCCTCCGTCCTCCCATCACCCCTCCCATTGTGTTCCATTGACGCAAGAACGTGTGGTCTGCTCTCCTCCGTTACCTGTCTGATGCCCATTTTCACTTTCTCAGTCTAAGACCTCGTTTCTCCCTTTTCTCCTTTGTCCAAAATGACATACACACCCAAACTGCCTCACTGTCTTTGGACTTTTCATGCTTCTGTGAATTCCCCAAGCGCACGTATTAAAATTGCATGTTCTCCTGTGAATCTGCCTCTGGTGATTTGATGATTGGCCCAGCTAGGAGAATTCAGAACTTTTGTTTTTAGCCCCTACTCAAGAACCCATGTCTCTGATAAAGTGCTGGACTTGTTCAGGGTTCATACATCTGGGGGGACCTGTCCATCACTGTCAGCCGTACCCTCTCCCCAAGGTTCGTCCTTGACAGTGGCCCACCAAAGCTCCGTGAAGTGTTTGAATTGACAGGAAGGGCAGTGAGAAGTGTAAGGAATGCATAGCGTGAGTCTACAAATTGAGTGACTGGGTGATTTCAGTGTTAAAGTGTGCATGCTGTGGGATTCTGGATTTCCAATTTTAAAAACGTGTCCTTGGGGTGGTTGGTTGCTCAGTTGGTTAGAGCGCGGTGCTCTTAACAACAAACTTGCCGGTTCAATCCCCACATGGGCCACTGTGAGCTGTGCCCTCCACAACTAGATTGAAACAACTACTTACTTAACTTGGAGCTGATGGGTCCTGGAAAAACACATGTAAAAAGTAAATGAAAGTTAAAAAAACAAACAAACAAACAAAAAAGCGCGTGTCCTCTGTAACAGGGATGGTCCCACAATAAAAAGAGTGTGTACCATGTGATCTCACTTATATGTGGAATCTAAGGAACAGAACAAAAGAGCAAACTAATCAGAAACAGTCTCAGAAATACAGAGAGAAAACTGAGGGTTGCTAGCTGGGCGGGGATGGAGAAGAGGGAGTAGGTGAAGGGATTAGAAAGCACAAATTCGTAGTCACAATATTGCCATGGGGAAAGGAAAGACAGTTTGTGGACTATAATCGATAATGTTGTAAAGATTTTGTAGGGGGTCAGATGGGCACTTGTCTTATTAGCGAGACCACGTCATGGACAGTATAGATGCCTGACCACTGCACTGTACACCTGAAGCTGAAGCTGAATAATATTGAATGTCAACTATAATGTAATATATATCATCACGGGATATGGAGCACAGCATAGGGAATAGAGTCAGTGGAACTGTCATAGCTGTATACAATGTCAGAGGGGTATTAGACTGGGGCAGAGGAGTTATCACTTTGTAAGGGGTGTAAATGTCTAATATTACATTGATTTGTACACCTGAACTAATAAAAAGAAACGTTGATTGGTAAGTGCAAAAGAAAAAGAAAAAAGAGTGTACACAGTTCGTGTGTAGAACATATGCTCACAGAAAGGTGGCTAGATGCATGGAGCAGAAAAGCAGCCTATAGGCACAAGTCTCCATGCGTGCCTGACAGCGCCCCATGCAAACAGCTAAATGCAAACTAGAAACAGAGCTATGTGCAAGATACACAGCGACTTTCAGAGACTTAAGAGGAAAGAAAGAAGATAACGTATCTCATTCGTGATGTTTTTATATGGATTGCATATTGAAAATCTATTGCATATATATTGGATTCCATAAAATATATTTCAAAAAGTATTTTCTACCATTCCTTTCAGTTATTATTTTTTTAATGTAGCTACTTGAAAATTTGCCAATATATACAGAGGGAGCCAAAAAAAAAATGTGTACACATTTTAAGAAAGGAAAAAAATGTATTAAAATTATGCTGATGGGAACCGCTTTGAGCACCTCTTGTAATTGCAGAAGTCGAAGGTGATTTGCATTCATCTTTTGTTATCGGTATATATGGAGTATTACAATTTGAATGCAGTTGTTTTCATTTCTTAAAATGTGTATACATTTTTGTGGCACCCTCGGTATATGCTCACATTACGTTTCTATTGGCTATGCTGGGTGCATATGTACCCAGACTTTATTTCAATAGGTTTTGTTGTATTTGCATACAGGTTTTACCTATTGTTTGTTACAACTAAAAATTTTAAGCAAGTCAGCTCTCCATCATTTTGAAAATCATTATGTCAATCATGGCATATCCATGCCTTCTGATTCTTCAAAGTGAACAAGGAAAAATGACATAGATTCATATCTAGAGAGGTGAAAAATTATCTAAGTTCAGTATCTGATGGAAAAAACAAAATAGCCCCAAGCAGGACATAAAATGGGGTAGTGTGAATGGTCGGAAATTGTATTAGTCAGGGTTCTTCAGAGAAACACAACCTGCATTCTTGCTAGCCATAGATGATGATGAATGCTGAAAACTCTGAAGACTCTAATTGCATCTATTCAAGTGTTTCAATAGAGAGCTAACAACCATAACATCTGAATGCACCTAACATTCAAAGAGAGCCCAATTTTAGCCAAAGGAAGGTCTTTCTTTTAAAAATGATGCAAACACTCCTTGCCTCCCTTTCTATGTCTGCATGGCATTGAAGATTCTTCCCTCGCAACGTCTTAAGCCATTTTCCAGAAAAACAAATGACCACAACCTCAGGATGCAGTGCTCATGCTGCCAGGGCAGTTTCCCCAAAGATAATTTCCCTTGTCTTTTCTGTCATGGCGATCTCTCCAGCATGGGGGAGAAGTCTACGATGAAATGAACACCAGGCATGTCTTTAAGGATACGAATTGGTTAAAGGTGGAGTAACTGGCTCCGAATTAAAGCACAACAGTCTTTCCCTCTCAGCCTTAGAAAATTTCCTAAGGTGTTGATTGAAACCCAGCACATATTTCCACATCAATTAACACACACACACACACACACACACACACACACACACACACAGAATCGTTAATTGGCTACTTTTGCGACTTATCGGACATTTTCTGCTGATATGCTCCATATCTCAAATCATTATATCTGGAACACAGAGGTGTGGAGAATTGACTGGGGAGAGAGGGGAAGTAAAAGTCTGGTCGGTTTTGATATCAATGCGTTTGACAAGGAATTTCAGACGTGTAGCTGGTGTGTGGCAGGCTGCATGTAGGACGTGCGCTTTCGTTTAGGTCGTCATATTTGTGAGGGAGGTGGGGGCAAACAGGAGAGCGATTGAAACGGGGAACGCAAACCTCACGGGTTACAACGATGAAGTCATCTTGTCCTGCTTCTCTCATTATCTCTTCCTGAGAGTCCGTCATCACTCAAGCTTTGCAGAAAACTCCCCATTCTGGGTCCTCCTGGGCGACGGAGGAGAAGGGAATGCTGACAATTACTATCAGCCTTATTTCCAGGCATTTCAGTTGTCTGGTTCTAGGGCTTCGGGAAGGGTTAAAAGACTCAGGGTAATGGCATTGACCAGATACGTTATTTCACTGAAGAGCTTCTATAAGTAGGAAGAGGGGTTGCATAGAAATTTTGCGTTATTTGACGTCTCCATAGATGAAAACGATATACAAATTTGACCCTGGGCATGGCCTCCTCATATGTCTTTCTTCCCAAAGCCTCTCCCCATCCCATTCTCTCCTCCAAACTGCTCCAAGTCTGAATACTGGAGTGGTTTTCCTGAGGATACGTGTCATGATCAATGGCCAATGGTTGCAAAATGCCAGGAGAAGGGTTTGAAACCCATGCCTCGCAAAACTGAGTCAGGGGGTGTTATTTTCAATCCCAATCAGGTCAAATAGCATTCTCTCCTCCTCAGATACCAATGGATGTCTTACTCTTTTCAAGCCAGAACTTAAATGTTCCTTCTCTAAGAATCCTTCACTAGCCCTTCAGTTCCCAGTTACCGCCAACTCTCCTCCTCTGCATCCTTCTAAACTTCCTTCCTTCCTTCCCCTTCTTTTTCCTTTTTCCCATCCTTCCTTGATGATTTTGTACCAATTCCATTAAACACCTACTGTGAAACAGGCATTGAGATTAAAAAAAATAGAGACTTCCATCAAGAAATCCACAGATGATGGACAAAGATGCATAAAGAGATCATTGCGATATTTGATACTCAGCAGTCTTCACCTTATACTAAAATTTGCAACCTTCTGTCTCTTATTGCTTTTGAATCTCCCCATCAATGATTTCAACAGCACCTTCTTCTTAGTATTCACACAGGTCGTAGCTCTGCCCACTCTGTTCACTCCACGTGATTCGCTCCACTATTTCTTCAGATGGAATATTTTGTGCTGAATCAACACAGCCTGACGCCGGCCTTTTTATACGAACACAACCAACCGTACACATTGGATGCGTCCTCTACAACTTTCCTATCTAAATAATTGCAATGCAGTGCATTTAGGGTAATGAGCTGTATAAACACATCAAAGCTACTGCAAGACAGGAAAGGGAGAAGGTGGTGCTAACCCACGGCTTCAGCGCCTAGAGCGTATTTTTAATGTCTTGAGAACATGTGGGATCTTCACAACATAACCAGCACTGAACACCTTCCTGTTTGAAAGCGTCTGGCAGGTGAATTTCTCATCCCAAGGAAACTGCTCTAATTAGTATCGACTGTCATTCTCTTCCTCCAAGAAATCGCGGTCGGCGATCATCCACAGAGCAATCACCTGTGGGTGCCTGCCTGAAAATGGAGGTGTAGGGAGGACCTCGTGCTGCATTACCTTTTCAGAGAGTCAAAGGATTAATGAACTATGGCATGCTGGAAAGAACCATGCAGGGGGCACGAGGAGAACCGGTGATGGCTTGTAGCCTTAATTTATTGTCAGCCTTGAGTTAAAACAAATTGCTTTCTTTCGAGTTCAGTTTTCCCGTCATAGTCAAATGAGAAATACTACCTATCTCACAGGACTGTTTGAGAATCAAATGTAAGACGTTGCACACCTATAAGGTTGTTATTGAA
The DNA here is from genome assembly GCF_057876585.1 of Rhinolophus sinicus. NCBI lineage: Eukaryota > Metazoa > Chordata > Mammalia > Chiroptera > Rhinolophidae > Rhinolophus > Rhinolophus sinicus. The sequence goes on along the minus strand of NC_142518.1, from coordinate 2,395,568 downwards.
CTGCAGTTTCTGTGCCTGATGCTTGGAAAAGGAAAAACTCAAACGTCAGAGATTGGAGTAAGGAAAGGTTTATCGATGAGAAGGCACCCACAGAGAAGATGGGAGACTAGCAATGCCTCGAATCCATGGTACTTGCTGGACTAGGTTAAGGGTTTGTAAAGAGTTGCGGGGGGAAACAGGTACATTGGAAGTGCTGACAGAGCACATTTTAACGGGAGGACCTTGGCCATTTATGGTGATGGATTTCAGCACCGTGCCCTCCCGGACAGCGGCCCGTTGGCTTCCGAAAGGGGTCTGGCATTTGCGTTCCACTGCAGTCCTGGCCCTTTGGTTTCCTTCCTGGGGGTGGGAGGTGGGGGGTAGGGTCCAGACACGGCTGGAGGTCACAGTTCTCACCTCTGAGCATGCCTCGGCTGCATGACTTGTGGTTTGGGTCTGTTGTTTCTGAGAAGCAACTCGTTAAACAGGATAGGACCATTCTGAGCTGCTTCTGCCGTTACAAGAATTTTTATTTTGAATTCAGCAGGTTACATAGACTCAGATAGATACAGGTATTCTGCCTGTATGACTATAGTCCTCCAAAATGATAGAAGCTGTAGGCAATATTGCTAAGATGAGTCAAATTCGATCGAAAATATGGTTACTGTTGTGCTCAACTCTCAGAGAGCATCATGTAATGATATCCTTTTTGGGCGTCGATATTGCAGTTAGAGAATTGTTCTCTCAGTGTGGCTGCAGGTGAGCTTCTGCTCAGACCCAACTCCCCGATGGCGTGTAGGTTGCCGATTCTCTGGGGCAAAATCACCAGACACTGTGGGTTAGGGGTTCAGGGTGGTGCTGGGAGCTGATAGGTGGGAGGTGAGGTAATGAATCATTTCTTCAGCTCTTGAGGACAGTTCTGAGGTCTGCTCCGTGTGCCCCTTTCCTGAAAAAGTCACCAGAGGTCAGTCATTGCACCTCAGGGCTCAGGAACTGAAACATAACTGAAATCAAGATGCTGCCTTTATCCATCCAGAGGTCTGTACCTGTGACCATTGGTCAGGTCCGCCTACTGTCTTCTGCTGCTGGGGGTGTGGGGGTGGTAGGGGGGTTGTTGAATATCTGGGGGAGAAGCTGGGTCTCTGAGGGGTGGAGAGAGAGAGGAATATGATTCCTGGAGCTAGGGTTTAAAGCTACATTTAGAGTCATAAGGACCCTTTGTTTTACAATCACCACTGCAATCAAAATATTTCTGTTTTCCAGTCCTCCAGCCCCAGACACTGGCAGCAACTATTTCCCCTTGCAGAGTTTTGTCGTTTCCAGAATGTCACATCAATGAAATGCAAGGTTGCCTTGTTAAGCCTATTTCACTCTGATGTAGGATTTGCAAGCAATTTCTGGGTGTGGGCCAGGATCCTGTCTCATGAAACCGAAGAATAGACACATGGACCAGGGAGAGGCAAGGAGTTGTAAAGGAAGATAGTTTATTAAAAGCAGGAGAAGAGGTTGCAAGCAGCTCCCGAGCGGGAGGGGGTCCCGAATGGGGGTGCCCTGTGACTGAGGCAAAATTTCTTACTTTTATACCTTCCTCTGCCTGCTTGGGGAAGGGGGCTGGAGCCTTCTAATGGAATTCGTCTATCTGGTTTGTCCTGTTTGCCCATCCTGAAGGGATTAACAAAATAACCCATTCCCATCTGTCAGATCTGCTCCTTTGTCCGGCCAAAAGGGATTTGAGATAATTTATCACCCTCAAGGCATGGTCTCATATCTTTGTCCTGGAGTGAAGGAGACATTCCAGAACCTGGAATTTCAGGATATGGCTTCCTTTTTGCTTATTTCACCAGGGATCTTTCCTATCTGTCTAACAACATGTTAACTAATCTGTCTCAACTCAGCATTTATTTTTTTGATTAACCCATAATGTTACAAATATCAGTAGTTTGGTCCTATACATTGCTGAGGAATATTCCATAGAAAGGATATCCCACTACAGGTGAAAATAAAATAATAATTCCCCTCTCTTCTTCTAGGTTCTTTGCTGAGACCCCCCTGTAATAAAAGACAGATTAACAAGAGAAAAATAAAAGTTTAATAACGCGTATACCTCCTGTAGACATGGGAGACATCTAGGAAAATGGAGTAAAACACTCTGAAATGACCCAAGCCACCACCGTGAAAACATCTCCAGCTAAACACAGAAGCTGCTTTTGGGGGTGGAGGAAGCCATTCCTGGGAGGTTAGCAGGAAAACTGTAGTCAACAATGGTTATGTTTGTTATGCAGATTCAAGCCACTGCTTTTTCCATTGACAAGTTTCCTCTGATTTACAGCCATCCTGCTCTTTGGTTTACAGAGAGGCAGGCACCCTAACAAATGGAGATTTTCCTTAGAAATGTAAATGTCCCTTACCAAAGAGTAGTTCTCCTCACTTTTCAGAGCTTCTACTGTTTCTGCAAATAATCAGCTCAAAATCAACCTTATGTCTAAGTGGCATATTGCGGGTCGGTGTGTTCCGCTACCCTTTACTGAGGTTTATCTATTTACAAGTGATAGACGGTTGGATTGTGCCCACAGTTTGCTGATTATAAATAAACTTGATGGAAACATTCACATTGAGGTCTCTGTAGGCACAGCTGTTCTCTTTTCTCATGGTTGAATTCCTGAAGTGGGGTTGCTGGTTATATCGTTAGTGTATGTTCAGCTGTGTAAGAAACGCCAAACTGTTTTTTAAAGTGCTGTAACCATTTGCCTTATGACCAGCAATTCTCTTGGAATTTCCGTTAATCCATATCCTCACCAACACTTGGCGCTATCTACTGCCCCCTTCCGCTCCCCCACCCCTCCCGGCCCAGCAGCAATTCTAAGAAATATGCGTTGTAAGAAAATGGGGTTTTCACTAGTCAATCTCTCCTGTTGAATTTCTTTTCTTCTGTTTATTTGCCACCCAAATATCTTCGCAGAAAAGTGTCTGTTCAAACATGTTGTTCAATTTCTTTTGGAAATTGTATGTTTCCTTACTGCATTGTGAGAGCTTTCTATAGTCTGTATATGAGTGTTTTACCAGGTACAGATACCCCCATTCTGTGGTCTGTCTCTTCTTTACAGTGTCCTGTAAAAATAAGTTTCTAATTTGGATACATATCAGTGAATCATTGTTGTCTTTTATGGCCCATCATTTTGTGTGTTCTAAGATATGTCTGCTCAGAACAAATCATAACAGTATTGTAAATTTTCTTCTGAAAGTTTTGTTTTAGAGTCTCTATGTCGATTTATGGGACATATCAACTTCATTTTTAATATGGTCCAAGAAGTGCATGGAGTTTGGGTATATTTTGTTTTGTTTTGTTTGCACACGGATATGCAAGTATTCCAACCCCCATTGTTAAAAGATTTGAGATCCTTTAGGATTATCTAAGCAGACAACAATGTCACCTGAAAAGTAGGGTAGATTTTTTTCTTTCTTCCTTTTCAGGCTGTATGCCTTTTATTTCTTTATTTTATTGTTTTTCTTGCCCATTGCACTGGCTGGGACTTCCAACTAACTTTGAAAAGAAGTGGTGAGAAAAACATACCCTTGTCTTGTTTCTGATTTTAGGGGGGAAACATTGAGTCGTTCACCATTAATAAATACACCTGTAGATTTTTCATAGATGCTCTTCGGACAATTTGAGTAAGTTCTGTTGCATTTCTGGTTGGCTGAGAGGTTTTTATCAGGATTGGATGTTGCATTTTATGAAATGCTTTTTCTGAAACATGTTGTGTTTTTAAAGTTTCTAATCAAATCCTTTTTTTTCTAGCTGTAATCTAATTAAATCCTGCTGTGATCTCAAACCATAACACATAATTTTAATTCTTTTAAATCTGTTGGTGTTTGTTTCCTGGTCCAAAAATATCAACGCTAGTTGTGAATATTTTGTTTGTACTCAAAACCAATGTATATTCTCATGTTGCGTGTTGTATACATACGTGTGAATTATGTCATGTTGCTTCTAGGGTTTGCTTGGGTCTGGTGTATTAATGATGAGGTTTTGTCTGCATTTCCTGACTATTTCTAAAAATGGAGTATCAAAAACTCCAATTATTGTTTTAGATTTGTTTATTGCTTCTTTCCAATCTGTCAAATTTTGCTTCATGCATTTGAAGCCCAGTTGTTGGCAGCATAAAAAATTAAGGTGTGTGTGTGTGTGTGTGTGTGTGAATGAGAGAGAGAGAGAGAGAGAGAGAGAGAGAGAGAGAGACAGACAGACAGACAGACAGACAGACAGACAGACAGAGAATAGATCCATTTATTATCATGCAATATCCGCCTTTATTCCTGGTAGTATTTCCTCTGAAGTGCACCTTTTCTGATATCCAGTAGCAAGTCCAGCTTTGTTTAGGTATTTGCATAATATAATTGCCCTCCCTTCTTTTACTGTGAACCATTATGTGTGTTTATATTTAATGTAAATTTCTTATAGACAGTGCATAAAAACCTCATATATCTGTTTAGGGACTTTGAGACTTCACGGTACAGATGTCTTGTATCATACAAATTTTGTCTACAGCTCTCTGGTAGACTCAGGAAAATCGATTATTATTATTATTATTATTTTCTTTTTGTAGTGTAGCTGGCTTTCTCTATTTATATCAAAGATGACTTTCCCTCTTTTTTGTCTTCTGAATGCCTTCTAGTATTTTTCTTTCCCTCAGGGAGTTTATCACAACTAACCTTCCTTACTATGAAACCGGACGCCCATATAGAATCCTGGAAATCCGTACAGATAGAATGATTCAGAGGTGACTCGTTTCTGTATCAACTGGTGCCTCATTCTGTATACACTTTTGCATCCCAGCATCCAATATGGTGCCGTACCCATGGACTACATTTGTAGGGCGGCATATTCTATGTGAGACTTTCATGGAATTCATCCGGTGACAGGCACCTCTTCTTTCTGAGGCAGCTACAGGGATCCTTCTCACTGCTTGCTTTGTTTTAGAAAGCGTGCATTCGACGGTTCTATGCACCATGTGCATGAGTGTGGTGAGGGTTTATATGGCACTGTGTCTTGAACAAACCAAGCAAAATAACACAGCTCAAAAACAAGGCAGTACATGGAAATGCGGTGTTGTTACTTCTTCCTCTGACCCTATGCAGAGCTGACAAAGGGAGGAGGAAGAGAGAGCCATCTAGGGCATATTGCTCTTAGCAAAAGGAGGTCCTGTGTGCCTTCACCCAGCATTTTACCTATATTATCTCCTCTAGGCCATAAAAGTACTCATAAGGTCATATCCAGTATCCCCATTTTACAGATGAGGAGATAAAGACACAAAGTAATTGAGACAGAGACTAATTTATCATTTAACCAGTTATAAAGTTACTAACGGAGAGACCCTTTATTGAAACGTGGAGCTCCTAATGTCCAGGATATATTATTTCCAAATGTGAGGATCCCGGGAGCGACCCCCACAATCATCCTTTAGCATTTCTGCCTAAGAAAAGGTTTTGTACTTACTCAGGCCACCCAGTGACAAGTTCATCACGCTTAAGTCTCCCATGAGATTTTCTTGCTTACTCTGTTTAGCTTCTAGGCGTACCTGGATGAATGGTTCTTTTTGCTACGACACATGCTTTCTCCATTTTCACTTTAGTTCATACATTGCTTTGAAAACATCTCTATACTGAAGAGCACGCGCGAATCACATGGCCCCCAGCGTGAAGTACCCTCACAATATATTCTAGCGGTAATCAAATCACAGTCTGCTTCTGCCTCTGCACCTGAGATTTCCTCTTCATCTCCCCACCCCTCATTTCCCAAGGTTACCCACACAGACGTTTTACAGTTCGTTTAGGAAGCCCGAATGGGTAGGATAACCTTTCCAGGAGCGCTATGGGGAAGATTTTAAGCACTTACTTTTTCAAATACTTGAAGAATGCAGCAGCAAGTCATGGAGAAGAAGATTTTTTGCATCAGATCACCCAAATATCATGCCCTGTATCTATTTATCACATTTCTATTTTCCCAATAATTATGACATTACCAAAATATTGAAATCAATTCTACAAATGTGTGTTTACCTAAAAATAAACAGTTGTTTTAATTTATCTAAAAAATTTGTTTTACATTGATACCACAGTTATATGTAGGTATGTGTATGTGATATTGTAAGTAATATGTATACTATAGTATACATAGTGATATATGTAGATACGTACTATCTATAACTCTAATATAATATAGTGTAAACAAGCATTTGATACTTGGTTTCATTATTAAGTTAGTGGTCATATACAAATACCGAAGTTGGCTTTGTAACTGAGTGCTGAGACGAAAAAATATTTCGTGGAACTTAAGCTCTCTATATAGCTAACCCATCTCAAATTTTAAGCGTAGCAAGACAATGTCAAGATCTAACTAAAGTTTTTATAAATGCCAATGTTATAAGCATTCTAAATTAAATTTCCTAATAAATGTCCAAGGAGATGTACTTTGTAAAGTTATTTTATCTCTATTTCTGTCTCTATCTATCTACTGTGTTTCCCCAAAAATAAGACCTAGTCGGACAATCAGCTCTAATGAGTCTTTTGGAGCAAAAATTAATATAAGACCCGGTATTATATTATATTAAATTATATTACACCGGTCTTATAGTGAAATAAGACAGGGTCTTATATATATATATATGTGCATATATATATATATATATATATATGCACTATATATATAAATTATATATATATATATAAATTTAAAAGCACCATATATATATATATATATATATATATATATATATATATATAGTGCTTTTTTAATTGGACCTGTATAACATAGTATTCTCCTAAGTATTCACTGTGCAAACCTTGGCTTGTGTTTTGCAAACTCACACTGGTATTTTGCAAGGTTGACATTGCATGTTTTTATCTGGGGTTTTACAATGCTGATATTGGATTTTGCATGTTATGATATTATCCTCCTGGCAATCCTAGAATATTGTTATCTCAGTTGCAGAGTGACAAGTGATTTAGTAATGCATGCTATGTATAAAATTCTCTTCCCTGAGTTATGAGGAGAATGTTGAAATGCAATGTGCATTTTGGAAAATGCAAAATAGGGAAATTTTAGGTGTAAGAATTGACTTTACTCTTAATGTTGCGAGCCCTTAGAAGTTCATTCACAATTTTTGCCTTATGAACACCCATTTCATTTGCAAATGATTTTGAGTTTTGGATAAAATTATACTATTTGCCTTTATCTGAAAGTTTTATTTTCCATCTTGGTATAATTATTTCAAATAAGAAATATATTTATCTTTTTCCAGTTGTAGTTAACATTCAATATTATTTTATATTAGTTTCAGGTCTACAGTGTAATGGTTAGACATTTGTATAACTTACGAAGCGATCCCCCTGACTAGTCTGGTACCCACCTGACACCGTACATAGTTATGATAATATTATTGACTATATTCCCCATGTTGTAGTTTACGTCTCCTTGACTATTTTGTACCTGCGAATTTGTGTTTCCTATCGCAATTTTTAATTGAAGGTGTTAAAAATGCTAAGGGATATTATTAATTCACTTTGGCCATACTGAATGCAACACTACCCTCCAGGCTGATAAATTGCTATCACAAAGTTAAGTGATTTGTTTGGTAGTTTCACAGCAAACAAGGAGATCAGAAACTGAAGACAACTCAAACCCTACATTCTTCTAGTTAGACTCGTTGCCAAGAAAACTAGGCTAGGGTCCTGCCCCTGCAGCCTTGCCCGTCAAAGCTTGGGGCTCCAAGGTTCTAGTCAGACCTGCCTGCATGACTTTGGGTACGTCCATCCCTGCATCATTCTCAGTTCGTGCTTGGGTGGGTCCTGTGCCTGCCATCTCCCAGGGTGGGGACCAGTGCCTGTCTGTCTCCCAGACATCCTTAGGAATCTAGGTGGGGGCATCCACACCCCCAGAGCATTTTGGACACAGCTCATGCGTCATGGAGACCCAGTGGAGGTATACCTGGGGAGACCTCATGAAGCCTGGCCCCTCATTTGAAATCTTCTGATTTCTCACTGGAATTGCCCTGAAGGGTCCATTGTAGCCTTTTTCTAGCATGTGCCTCAAAATTCTTCCAACATCTACTCATGCTCTAGTGTCAAAGCCACTTCTCCCTTGTCAGGTATTTGTCATAGCTGCACTGTCCTCCTTGGTACCAGTTTATGTCTTAGTCTGCTAAGGCTGCTGTCACAAAATATCACACACTTGGTTGCCACATTTGTTGACCAGTAGTTCAATATGAGTGTGGATGAGCAACAATAAAATGGATAACCAATGTCAGAAACCCATGTCAGGGGCAGTATGTGGGCATTCATACCTTGAGGATTGAATTTTAACTCATACTGTTGTTGGCTGTTCTCCATTTCCATAATGGCAGATGGTACCGTGTTTCCCTGAAAATAAGACCTAGCTGGCCCATCAGCTCTAATGTGTCTTTTGGAGCAAAAAGTAATATAAGACCTGGTCTTATTTTACTATAGTATAAGACTGGGTATAATATACTATAATATAATATAATACTGGGTCGTATATTAATTTTTGCTCCAAAAGACACATTAGATCTGATTGTCTGGCTAGGTCTTATTTTTGGGGAAACACGGTATTTTTCCTGATCTAGAATCTAGTCATTCCTTCATTTTAAAAAAATTGAATGAGTGTGTGCTACATGCTGGACTCTGTCCTAATTGTCTTTCTCCTGTGATATAAAAAAGATAAACCCTCTTCTCAAAACTGGTGATTAATTACAATGCTCTGCAAAACATGGTAGGAACTCAGATGACAGTTCGTAACCCATCGCAAAAGAATCGATAGAGTGAAAATTGATAAATGGGATTGGTCATTGATAACTAGAAGATGAATCCATTTTGTTAGTTGAGAGGGTTTGGGGAACATTTTCCAGGACAAAGGGCATGGTATAATATTAAGGTGTGGGACAAAGGACCTATAAAACATTGCATGTTTAGACTTGATGACTCTGAACGGTCACTAACAGAAGTGCACATACAGGAAGTGGGACATATCTGCACAAAGGTGAATTTTGGCTTTGTCTATGGGAATCATAGTCTAGAAAGCAGGATATTCACTCCAGAGGTCACAGTGAGTGAACACTAGGAGAACTCATCCAGGGACGGTGGCGTGAGCAACCAGTAGAATCAGAATGAAAACTCTGGGGATACTAATACTTAACGGGCCAGTGAAAGAAAAGAAATCCTCAAAGGAAAGTCAGAATATAGCAGCAGTGGTTATCATAGCGTAAAGAAAACCAGTGTAGTGAAGTACTTCAACAGCTGAAGGAGTGGAGATGCAAAACTTCAATAGATTGGCCATCGGTATTTTACACGTGATTGAAGGAACTAGGCAAATAGGAGGCCGATTTGGGAGGGGGGGGAACTTGACAAGTCAGGTTCTCTTTAACATCTTTCTCAATAACTTAAATAAAGTTATGCCACACAGATAGTGAAAAGTGAAGATATGAAATTTGAAGAGACTAGTCATTATAGCGACAGAATTGGGAAGATCTGAACATCTAGATAGATAGAAATTGTGTACTGAGATTTTGCACTTCAGTCCAAAAATCTTTAGTACAGCTATGGAAGGAAGCATAGTTTAATTGGTTTAGTGATGTTATGCAGAAAGGCTTGGTGCATTATTTTGTGCTGGTTTCTGTGAATGAGACATGGCAAAGCATCCTTAGAAAAACCCTTCAAAGGTGACTGTAAACCTATTACCTTTCACCATGGTCAAATGATGCCTGGATTATGACCTTTCATTCTGGGTTCCATTTTTGAAGAAGGGGTTGGGTAGACTGCAGTGTTCAGAGAACACTGCATGGAACAAGACAAGGAATCTGAATCATTTCATATGTGAATTATTCTCAGGGGACGCAGATATCTGGTCTGGTGAAATGGGGACCTGGTATCATGTTCTCAAATGTGTGAGCTGTGTTTATATATGAAATTATTAGATGGCTGTTCTGGGAATCAGTTCTCCTGTAAGGAGAAGTAAGAGCACAGGGCACGTAAGACGTCAGTGATGGTAAGGGCATCCCAGAAGTTGTGAGAATTGCTTCTCAGCAGCAGTTCACGGAAAAGCTGGGGCCTCGTTTGGCAGAATTTTCTTGAGGAATGTTTGGTTCACGGAACTCTCTGTACTGTCTCTTCATATGCTGAGATTCTCAGCTGTTTTTCCATTTGTTCTCACCTAAGGATCCCTAAGTCAAACAATATTATCACGCATCTCTAGCTTGAACTATGTATCAGTAGATCGCCTGCCTTGCTTTTTTGAGTCATACATTGGCTAATTTTCAGTGTCAGGTAGTCACTCAATGTCTACTTCCTTTGTATTCTCTGAATCTCATGAATTCAATTAAACTCTTTTCAGTATTGGCCAACCTGTTTATACAATACCCTTGAGCATCATAAGTTTTCAATTCACCCGTTTGAGTTTTAACTATTTTCACCCAATTTCGGGTAACCAAGTTTACTCAATACTATTTTAGCCTCCAAAGGATCAATTTCTTGCTTGAAAAAGAGACACAGGCACATGTAAGGTATATTCAATCATTATGAAAACTATTCCAATGACCCAATGGGGGGAAAAAATCTTTAAAGTCATTTCTTGCTCTTTATGTAGGTAAATGTGTGAGAATTTTAAAGAGAACTATACATACGAAAATACTTAAAAATACAATCAACCTAAGAACTTTTGAAATATTATCCAATGAACTAAACACCACCCTCTGTAAAAGAGCAATATTTATAGAGTAGCTGGAGAGAGGGGAAAGTATATGTAGTCATTTCTCCAAAGAGGACGTACACATGGCCAGCACATATGTGAAAAGATGCTCAATATCACTAATCATCAGGAAAATGCAAATTAAAACCACAATGAGGTATCATCGCCCACCTGTCAGCATGGCCATCATCAATAGGATGTGGAGAAAAAGGAACCCCCATACGCTTTTGGTGGGACTGCAAATTAGTGCAGCTACTATGGAAAACAGTATAGTGATTCCTCAAAAAATTAAAAGTAGAATTTTTACACATAACCCAGCAAGTCCACTTCTAGGTATTTATCTGAAGAAATGCAAAACATTAATTTGAGACGATATATGTATCCCTGTGTTCGCTGTAGCACTGTTCACAGTACCTACAGATATGGAAGCAACTTAAGTGTTCATTGATAGATGATTGGATAAAGAAATTGTGGCACATATAGACAATGCAGTGGTACTAGGCCATAAAAAAGAACGAAATCCTACCTTTTGCAATAACATGGATGGACCTAGAGGGTATTATGCTAAGTGAAATAAACCAGACCGAGAAAGACAAATACCATATGATCTCACTTATATGTGGAATCTGAAAAAGAAATGAACAAACAACAGAAAAATTTAAAAGAGTCAGCTTTTAATTAGCTTGGCTGTGGGATGAGATGCCGTCAGAATCATTGTACAAAGTATTTAAGTTTTCATGTGTATATTCATGCATGTAAAACTGAAGGAAATTATGAAAGAGAGCATTTAAAACAGGTAAAATCATGACAGAATCTTTAGCTATCACATAGGACTTGATGGTATTCTGTCCAATGGCCCTATATTTTTATTTCATTTCTACCTTTGCCTGTAATCTCTTACCAATGCAGTGACACAATTATGTTAATTTTTTCATCTCATTGAGAAATAGTTTGACATCCACAACAGAACCTTGAATTATATTCATGAGGTTAACAAAAGATTATTTTAGAACAAAGAAAATTCTGGCAGCGGGTACACTAGTAACTCGGGCGGGTCCCCTCATTGAAATTCACAAGCCAGGTATAGGAAGAGGCATTGCCATCCTCAGAAACATCCAATAATCTAAAGTCATGACCTCCGCGTGAATTTATTTATAATCAGTGCCTTGGTGGAATGAGCATGAAGCAGCAAACTTACGTTTCCAAGCAGGTGTTTTCATTCGTGTCCTGGAGACTTCCGTCTCTGAGAAACCGTTCACAGATGCTATGCTGCTTACATTTTTAAACTGTTCAGGGCATTACGTAATGTGTCTGACTACTTTGGAAAACACGTTTTCAAGTGGAAGGTGACAGTCCTATTTGCTTTCTTGTTCTCTATTGACGTATCTTTTGATACAATATTTCCATTGTTTTACCTCATAAAAGAAACTGTTGTATTAGGTTGGTGCAAAAGTAACTGAGGTTTTTGCAATTTTTTTTTTAACCTTTTAAACCACAATTACTTTTGCACCAACCTAATACGTAAAATTGAATACATTTTAACATTATATTAGAAGGAAGATAATGTCTGCAATTAGCCAATTAAAATAATATAAATATGTAGGTCATATATATATGTATATAATATTGTTATAAAATAAACCTTTACAAGTGTGAATTTTATACATTGCCAAATTATAATAACATAGTCTGTATTCATTTAATACATCAGTATATTTTCATGGACAGAGAGAATATTAAAATAATTAATATCATTTGAAATTGATCCAAAGATTAAAATCATGTAAGTGTTTACAGAGAATTTAAAGAACATAACTTACAAATCACTTTATCTCCTAGAGTTTTTGTGTGTTTTTTTCACTTTAAAAAAAATGTATTTTAAGTGTGTTTTTCCCAGGACCCATCAAGCTCCAAGTCAAGTAGTTGTTTCAATCTAGTTGTGGAGAGTGCAGCTCACAGTGGCCCATGTAGGATTCAAACCAGCAGCCCTGGTGTTAGGAGCTCACACTCTAACCAACTGAGCTCACTGGCCACCCAGACAAAGTCAGTTTTTAAAAAGACTATTGAATAGATGATATCTATGGTTTACATTATAAAAGGTGTTAACTCTCTTTCTCAAAAGTGTGTCTTCAAGAACACATGTGTAATTCCCCAAAGACTTGTGTTATGTGGGAAAATATTTGTATTACAAAAATCATATTAACTATGTCCAGTTAATGAACACTATCTTGCAAAAGAATCTAAATGTAAGAGTAATGTCACGGGCGTTCTATACTGCGGTTTTGCGCAGACGGAGATCCACATTTGTGAAGGAAACATTAAATTAATGTCCTTTATTCCAGATTATACGGTAAAGATTTTATACATAATTCGCTAACTGACTTTTGTTAAATGTAGTTTGACAGCTTATTGTATATGGTCAGAATTTTGAGGAGAATTGCTATCAATTTTGGGGAGAGTGGCATAAATATCAGTAACTCCCTCGGACAGTCATTCAGTGGTCAATTGAGAAATGGGTTCAGTGAGACAATATACCTGTCAGACACATCCAATAGAAAGAAGGAGATTCCTACTAGAACGGGCAACTCAAATGATGCACATGGAAATGGGGCATTAAGTTTGAGGAAAGAATCAGCATCATCAAAAAATAATTAACAAATGGCCATTTGTTGTACATGTGCTATGTCCCATCTGCTTTATATAGTCTTGTCACTATAATAGGAAGTTGTTTCATCATACCTTAATGGATTTGAATGAAATATTAATGTATGTATCCATTTGTCTCTAGAGTCCATCTTGAATGCAATTTACAATATTTTCCTTTCCAAATACAAGACTTGGAGCACAGGGTTCAATTCTTGCCAGAGAAGAATATGATTTTCTAGGACGAAATATTGATTGCAGGCGGAGAGCACATTTTGTCAATTTTCAAGTCTGAGATGACCTAATGTGAGGATAGTACATTTTGCCAATTTTCCATTTTGAGGTGACCTAATATGAAAGTATGGCCCTTTACTGAAAAATAAAGAATAGTAACATGGAAGGGAAATAATATGTGGACACATTCCAAAGGTATTACACAGCCCAGCATTTCTACGTCCTTTAATCTCTAGCTAACGTTCCTCTGCTCTTGTTGCAGCTTGTTCAAGAATACTTTCTATAGTTGATGTTGTTAGTTTCTCAAGTCAGAAACCAATGTAAAAATTGCATATGGACACACGTATGCTTGACAATGCTTTCAGGATCTCCCAACATGATGGATAGACAGTCCTGTGGTAGGGGGCGCTGTGCTGGAAAATCGTTCTGTATTTTTCTCAGCTCAAAGGAAACAGATCTCTCCTTCCTTCTCCCTATGTTGTATGGAAAAGGTACAAGTTCGTTCATTACAGTCTCACTCCCCGTGTTCAGATTTGCATGGTATGCAAGACGTTCGGGCATGGAGGTCAACAGAGGAGACAGCTAATGTTTTTCTTCTGGAATGTTCTACTGGAGCTTTGTTCAATTATGTATCTTTCTCCTTCTTTGTTCATTCTCTGTTAACTGGCAAGTACTGTCGAAACCAGACAAGTTAAGCGCCCAGATTTCTACTGGTGTTGCATTCTTAAGTCCGCCTGGCTTTCTTCAGTGCCTTCTGACCTTCTTCAGTGTGAGGACTAATTTCATCTCCTTGTAATCCTGCAGCCACATTTCTTTCATGGTTTGTGAAGAGTTCTGACTCAGGAGTTCAGCTCTTGGCTGGAAAAACAACAACAACAACGACGTGTGACTTTGCAGGTCTGACCGTAGGCAATTAAAAGGCTTGACCTGGCAGGTCCCGTGGTGTGGATGGAAGGCGAGGTCCCCACACCGGATTTGGTGCACAAGAACGCATTGCAATTTTTGAAGAGTTGTCATCAAAAATTGACGACAGGCCCCTGGCTGGCCGTGCTTTCATGCTTATCAGGGCCCAGGAACCTCCATGTAGAGGTATCTTTAATGGGCGACCTGGATGAAGGTTTTCCTGGACACCTCTGCCAAGATCGCCTATTGAAAGGTCCTTTCCCCCCCTGCAACTCAGCACTTTTCTTCTCCTCGCCCTAACCCCTCTCTCTTTCCCTATTCCTAGGTACATAAAATGGCAGGAGCCCTTTGCCTGGGGATCCCTTGGCAGCGAGACCACTCCCTGGGCTCCCAAGTCTGTGCTTGTCTGTCTGACCCCCACCTAGAGCCATTCCACGGAGAGAAATGAAACAGAGGCGGTTGTTGACCTTTTCTGCAGTTTAGCCTCTTGCTTACACCATGGCAGTGAGAGATTAAATGTCCGATTATGAAATGCACTTGTGCTTTTTGTTCTGAATTAATTACTCCGACACCTGGCGTCTGAGCTCCGTCCTGCTCAGTCAGGCACCTGGTATCGACCTGTTCTTCAAACAGCTTACACTCTCCAGCCAGTTTCATTCAGTAGATCGATGCATAGGAACACAGGATTTCTTGGGGTAAAATAGCCTCGCAAATAATCACAGACATGACTTCATACACATATGCACGGTTGGGCTTTCATAATAGACTCCATTGTTGATGCCACCTAAGCTAGGGTGTCTGAGATGCGTGTGAAACATGACGTATATAGTTGCACTGAAACGCTTTAGCATGTCTGGCGTCCCACCGGTCGGGACAAACATTTGTTAGTTGGCTGTGGGATGCGTGTGGTGTCAGTGAATGCTTAGCCTTCCCCCTTCATTGCTACTGAAATGGCCACGGTAGGGAGCAGAGGACACAAGTCATAAGCCAAGACGTGGGTAAGCACCAGCTGCCCTAAATCTTACTCAAAGGGAACTGGGGTGGCGAATCTGTATATTTAAAAAGGCAGTTAGAGGCATGCTCTCTTAGATATATGAGGTCGGACAATAAAGGTCACGAACTTGTTGCAAGGATGTTGCTAACCTTTTTTGTATCAGAGGGATTATTCATTATGAATTTGTACCAACTGGACACACAGTTAACTGAGTTGACTATGTGGAAGTGCTGAAAAGGCTACATGAAAAAGTTAGATGACCTGAACTTTTTGCCAACAATTCATGGCTCTTGCATCACGACAATGCACCAGCTCACAGGGCACTGTCTGTGAGGGAGTTTTTAGCCAGTAAACAAATAACTGTATTGGAACACCCTCCCTACTCACCTGATCTGGCCCCCAGTGACTTCTTTCTTTACCCAAAGATAAAGGACATATTGAAAGGAAGACATTTGGATGACATTCAGGACATCAAGGGTAATATGACGACAGCTCTGATGGCCATTCCAGAAAAAGAGTTCCAACATTGCTTTGAAGGGTGGACTAGGCACTGGCATCTGTGCATAGCTTCCCAAGGGGAGTCCTTCGAAGGTGACCACAGTGATATTCAGCAGTGAGGAATGTAGCACTTTTTCTAGGATGAGTTCGTGAACTTAATTGTCAGTACTTCATGTATCTCACGGTAGAAGAAAGAAGGGAAAAAAGGGCAATTCTTATACGGAAGCACTTTGAAGCTGCCAGGAAGTTATTAACCATGTTTCACCAGGACCCTGAATGGCCTTGAAATGCAGATACTAACTGTGAATTCAGTAATCCTTCATGAGCAGGAAATTGTCATATTTACATGCATTTCCTACCACTATGCTCTTTGGGGCATAATAGATGCTCAGTTAATGTCAGAAATGGAACTGAGCTTTTTTGCTCTTTGCTGCATAAAAGTGTAAATTAATTCTGTTTCTAATATGATTTTAAGGTATCATTCAATTGGAGTTATTTTTCTTGTGTAGATTCTGTACCTTAAGATACAACATTCCTTTATATAGGTATTTTCGTTTTCATTACAATTATATAACTATACCAATATTTATATAATTATGCAACAAATTAGTCAATAACAAAAAGTCCCATGAATATTTTTGATGATTCGTGAGGCGGCCAAAATAAGTGACTTTTTTTTTTTAATTTATTTTTTAAATTTATTGGAGTGACAATTGTTAGTAAAATTACATAGATTTCAGCTGTACAATTCTGTATTACATCATCTATAAATCCCATTGTGTGTTCACCACCCAGAGTCAGTTCTCCTTCCATCACCATATATTTGATCCCCTTTACCCTCATCTCCCACTCCCCACCCCCCTTACCCTCTGGCAACCACTATGTGTCTATGAGTTTCTGTTTCTCATTTGTTTGTCTTGTTCTTTTGTTGTTTTTGGTTTATATACCACATATCAGTGAAATCACATGGTTCTCTGTTTTTTCTGTCTGACTTATTTCGCTCAGCATTACACTCTCAAGATCCATCCATGTTGAATAAGTGACATTTCAGATGTGGCAGAATGAACAGCATGTGTGTTATAATAAAATAAAGACTCCCTATTCCCCCCCCCAAAAAAAAAGAGAAAAATAATGATGTAAAGGAACCAAAGGTTTCTTCCCGTTGTAAAAACACAGGCTAGGCATGTTGTTTCAAATAAGTTTATCACCGTTATCAATTCTCCCTTAAATTGGCAAGCGTTGACTATTGTACATACATACACAACTTGAACAGTTGTTTATATTTTTACCATTTGGAGATAATATTCAAGTCCCCTGTGTTGCCTTCGATCTGCAAGGATCTGTAATAACATCAGTGCCCCACAAAACCCAGAGCACGTGGATTTGCATTTCATTTCCATCTGCATCCGAGCTTCTCCTCCATTAGTCATGGCTGGCAAATTGACAAGCCTGTCTGGTACCTGACGACAGGGAGCACATTTCCCTAAAAAACTTAGCAGCATCTTCAATGACTGTCCTCATCCACATCTTTACAGCTGCCAGACTTAACTTACTAATGAATTTAGAAACTCTGATTCCTAGTTCATCATTTCTAGTTCATTTCATTTCCCCCATAGCCTCGTAGCTGCAAAGACTATCAACTTAGCTACTATTTTGAGCCATTCCGAACTGATTTAAAATTCAGAAGGCCTTGCATGCAGTCAAACAAAAACCAGGTGCCTCTGCCAGCCTCTCCACTGTTCCTATGAATAAAATATGCTGTACATTTATACAACGCGTGACTTTTAAATGTGATACGTTATTTGGTGGCATTTGAGGGAAGAGAAAAAAGAACAGTGTTTCATTTATGATGAACGGCGGGTCGTGGGGTTGGGTAAAAAAGACCAGCTTTGCCAGCTGTGCTTCCAACGGTGGAATCTAAAGTTTTTCACGGATTCTCTGAGCTTAGCTTGTGATAAAGAATTACAAAGCAAACTAAGAAATAAAAAAATAAAAAAAAAAGTGAGGGCTTCCCAGGGGTCCTGCACAGACTAATTTATTGCCCAGTGTTTAAAGACACCAGATACTGTTAGGAGCTCCTGCAATAAAGCCATCCTGTGAGATCTGCCCTCGTAGCACACAGACCATAACCTCCTAGCGCTCAATCCTTCATCAGCTCTCTGATGCTTTTCTAAGGAGCAGCCGCTGCACCCTTCTCCACTCAGCACGTTTTCCAGAAATACCTGACTCCATTCTAGGAACAAAGCCATTCGTTCTACTTTCAAAACTTGATTCCTTCCTGCAGGGTAGGAATTATCTGAACCGTGTCCTGTTCCTTGATTGATGGTCCATTAGTCAGCATCATAGATGCTGTTTCTGAAGACCCATGAACTCTTGAATAAGCAAGAAAGTTTCCACCCAAGGGATGCTAAGCCCTTCCCAGCACGACTCAACAAGTCTGTGTTCTTTTGTTTCTCTTAAATGAGTTCCCTCTTTCCTCTGAACTCAACAGTCAGGAATTGAGTGGTTTGCAGGTAATTGTCTTAGGTGTTGAGAGCTGTGGGATGTGGGAAACGAATGGCGATCTGTTTGTCAAGGAGAGAAAGACCCAAATGGAATTGAACTCTTGAATTGAACTTTGATGATGAGTAGAAAAAATTAAGACTGTGTGTCATAGCGTATTTGATATTTGTAACGTACTTAAAACAAACGACATTTATCATACAGGATAGATTTGTTTAGGGGTCTGACAGGACCCAACGGGTGCACTTTTTCTCATAAAATTGAAAAAATAAAGCTACTAAAGAAATAATAGAAATAGTAATTATCAAGCACAAGCTTCCTCATTCATTTAGATTAGAAAATCAGAATATATCATTCAACTGAAAGTGATAGGAATTGCAACATTTCTAAGTCTGGGAAAAATGAGACTAAAGACAAATAATAATGCTCTTTTATTAATAATAATTATAGTAATTAATAAGTCTCTATGTCTCAAGAAAGTTTAAAGAATTTCCCTAAGGCTGCAGAAAGGACTGCCATTTCTCACATTTCTAAGGTCTATTGATCCCCCTGCAAAGAATGAAAAGTCAAAAAAAAAAAAAAAAAAAGCTTAACTCTTCAGAAATATAGGCTTCACTATTTTGGCATCAACAGGTAATCAACTAGTCCCTGTCTTATAAATCCTTCCGCACAATTAAAACAGAAGAAAAGCAGTGTTAGGGACAAATAAGTTTAGTGTGTTCCATGAAGTAATATTATTAGCATGTTAGAGATTTTTAAATGTCTTTGCAATATAGAAACCTGTTCATTGATTAGCTCCAAACATAGAAAACCTTGCAAACATTTTCATGTAAGCAGTATTTGTGTCCTAAAAATAAAATTACGGATCAAATATATGGTGATGGAAGGAGAGCTGACTCTGGGCGGTGAACACACAATGGGATTTACAGATGATGTAATACAGAATTGTACACCTGAAATTCTATGTAACTTTACTAACAATTGTCACCCCAATAAATAAAAGTAAAAAAATAAAAAAAATTATGGCATATCAATTATACACTAAGAGCAATATTATCTTTAGGTGAGGTCTAGAGGTTTTAAATGAGATAGAGATAAACCTATATATGTAAATTATTCGCAAGGAGGATATGACCATCATGCGTGTACAGTGTCACGGTATCAAAAAACACGTAGCAAATACTGTACCAGGAACAACAGGTCCATTAAGCGTGTCCCCTGTGTTTTTTTTACTTAAATTTATACTTAACGGTTTTCTGCCCCTCAGGGATTTCCCTTACATCTGCCTTCTTAGAAGTGCATGTCAATTTACATTAGAAATAGCATACGCAGTATTTTAGGTGTTTTGAACCTGCGCCTTTGCACCAAGAAACTCATCTGCAGTATTTCTGGAAGCAGGAGACTAGTGCTTTTCATACATCGCCCTTCAAATAGAACGGTCAGTGTTTGCCAAGCTGTCTGCTTCCAAGTTTGATGGAGGGACCCCTCTTCTATAAACAACCATCAAATTGACAAAGTACATGAGGCCACTGTTTTTTTGACATTGGCCAATGAGCGGGCAGCAGATGTGGTCTCTAAGGAAAGGAGAATTCACAGGACAGCCTGGCTTGCTACTTGAGTACAAAGTCCACTGTGGGTCACCTGATGGTGAAAAAAACCAAGGTGGTTCTTCTGTGCTGAGAAGGCAGTGGTCGGATTTCGTAGAACCTCATATGGCTGGAATCTGTGGGGAAGGCAATGGAGGTGCATGCAGGAGGTCCAAAGTCTGGAAGGGTTTTCTCAAGCCTCTGAGTGTGGCCGAGATGGTAGAGGCACAGAGCAAGGAGGGCCAGAGACATGTAGCAAAGGAGATGAGCTACGGAAAGAAAAATGGAAGCAGGAGCAAGACCTTAAAACCCTGAACAGGGAGAGGCCAGTTAGCTCAGTTGGTTAGAACGTGGTGCTGAGAACACCAAGGTTGCTGGTTTGATGTCCGCATGGGCCACTGTGAGCTGTGCCCTCCTTAAAACAAACAAACAAGCAAACAAACAAATAAAAAACCCTGGACATCTCACGCAGCCAGGGTATACCCACCCACTTAGTATCTCGCTGTGCGTAGAGAATTCCCTTCCTTAATGCAAGATGCTCACTTACTCATATTCCTGGAAAGACAGACAAAAGCGCTGCGTGAAGAGTCACCTCTGGGAGCTGAAGGAGGAATCTTTTTGGAA
Organism: Rhinolophus sinicus; assembly: GCF_057876585.1. Taxonomy (NCBI): domain Eukaryota; kingdom Metazoa; phylum Chordata; class Mammalia; order Chiroptera; family Rhinolophidae; genus Rhinolophus; species Rhinolophus sinicus. The sequence goes on along the minus strand of NC_142518.1, from coordinate 2,374,849 downwards.
CCATGAGTGACTTGACTTCTCATTGTGTGGTTGCCAGTATTGAATGACATTTTTCACCCTCCTCTGATACAACTTTTATCATAAAAAAGTTCCAAATATGTAATATTTCGTGAAAAGTATACCCCTTAAGTGGTTTTTTCTTCTTTTTCTGTATATTGAATGATCTGTATGCATTATTTCTCACCAGGCACTCTCATCATTGAAATCTCAGCTTCCATCAAAAGCCATTTAAGGAAAATGGCCAAGAAAATGCAGGCCCCATCTATGACCATGACGTGGGAATCAATAGGCCTGGTCACTCTGGAGAGTGTCCTGGGTTGGCAGCAGGACTAAAGCTTTGGACTAAAGCTCAAGATGGGCTAAGCCTTGAGAAATAGGTTACAAATATGCAGTTGGCATTTTCACACTGGGAGTTCTCTATGCATAGATTGGGTCTGACAGAAACGGATGTGTGGATATGGTCACCAGGCTGTCACTGCAACAGATGAAAAGCTTCAAGATCCTGAACCAAATAACTGCCTGTCCCAGACCATGAATGAGACAGGTGTTCAATGTCAACTGTGTGATCAGCACAATTCAGGTTGATAACGATGGAAGACCTGGGTGAATAACATTCCTCAAGGTTTAGTGATTGATGGAGAGAGAAAGCAAGTAAAAGGAGATAAAATGGGGAGTACATTTATTTGCTATAGTTACCTTTAAAGCATCTTAGCGCAGGCTCAGGTTTAGGTGGGCGTGATATCTGTGAATGCTCTCTTAATAGTTAATTATAAAATTCAATGCAATATAAATACTCTGCGATAATACTGTTCCACCTGACAGATAGAGCTGAAATACATTGATTGTTTGTAAACATTCTTAGGCATCGAGAGGACCAATTCGGAATGGAAAAAGAATGTTAGCATGCTTACGTGCTTTTTGCTTTACCTACATATCTTATGGAGAATGCCATCGCAGAGCAGATTCCAGTGCTGTATTTAAATGTTTCTTTAAAAAAAACCAAAAACTGATTTAACTACTTTTCAACTATAAACTCAGTCCGAAGAATACAGCATGCTTTCTGTTGCTAGATTATACTAAATGTTTCATAGTATGTTAAAGTTTGTCAGTTTGGCAATGGTTAAGTAGACGTTGTATGTTTGACTAGGTTTCAACGTTAATGGTAAGAATATGCCAATTCTGGCAGCTGCTTGTATAAAATAGAAGTAACAGGAACCAATCAGAGGAGTCCAAGTTACAGAAATCCCTCTCGTTTGTATGCAGATAGGTATTTCCATTAATTTCTTTGCTTCTTTTCCCATCTCCCAGTGGCTTTCAAAACATATCATCCATCCTGTCTTTTTTGGGGAACTACTTTCCTCTATCCGTTTCATGAATCATTTTTTGTCACTTAGAATAATGGGACTTTATAGTTGGACTGCAAATATTGTGTGTGTGTGTGTGTGTGTGTGTGTGTGTTGCAGAATTGGGGGAGGTTTTTGCCTTAATTCTGCCAGTTAATTTTAAGCAGTGAGCAGACACCCTGCTACATCCATCATCATTTCCTGGCCATGCCATTGAGTTAAGACTCAATGGACAGTGAATAGTCAATTCCCTCTATTCTTTTTATCAATTTTTTCCTTTCTCAACAACAACAACAAAAAAATTGATTGCACTGTGTTTCATTTGTCACCATATTAGCTGTAATTCTTTATTTTGTTATGTTAATCGTTGTTTTAGTGTTTATTGTGCAAATTTTTAACATGTCACAATTTACTTTCAAGTGGTATGACATTATTTCATAAATAATATGAGACCCTTAGAAGAATTTACTTGTATTCTCTTAGAATAGTTAATATCCGTTCTCCCCTCCTGATCTTTCTCCTATGTTCTCATGCATTTTAGTTTTGTATGTGCTATAAACCACAAACTACAGTTTTATTTTTGTTTCAATATTCATTCATCCTTAAAGAGATTAAATAAGAAGGAAAAATCTTATACCCTTAGCCATTATCACTGTGATTCTTCCTTACTTTGATTAGATCCATCTTTCCATCTGGTCTAATTTCCTTTCTGCCTGAAATTTCTTGTACTACAGGTCTGCTTGTGACAAACTGCTTCAGATTTGTATGTCGGAAAAAAATATTGCATGTTTTTGAAAAGATATTTTTGTTTGGTCTAGATTTGTAGGTTTGCCGTATTTTGTTTACTTGCTTTTTTTTTTTGTTTGTTTCAGTTATAAATGTTTCTATGAACAGTCTTAAACTTTGTCCTGAGATGCAATTAAGTGACGTGAAATCAATTTGATCTTTCCAGATTTTACTTTTAACATTTTTTTTTTTTTTTCTGAAGAGATCAGAACCACACTCAATCCTTGATCTCATTTAAGAAATCCTGGATAAGTGGCAACTAAAGGGCACTTAAACATCTAATATGATATCTCATATGATGAGTAAATTACACACCAGATGGAATACTACAATGTTGAAATTCAGTGTCTAACAATGGCTAATTGATCATTGAACTGCAGAAAATGAAATAGCCCAATACAGAGGGTGCCAAAAAAATGTATACACATTTTAAGAAAGGAGAAAACTGTATTAAAGTTGTAATAATATATACCGATAACAAAAGATGAATACAAGTCATGTATATACATGTTTTTGACACCCCCGGTAGGTACTGCTTGATATAAAACAGAGGAAATTTGTTATGTAGATCTGCTTGGCAAAACGTAACTCCAGCCAATATGGTGGGAAATCAGGATGTCTCAAACAGTGTTTAGACTCATGGAAATTCACACATGCGCTTTTTAGCTGAGGAGGAGATATTCTCTATAATTCATTCATAGGAATATAGTGAGATATGGTGAATTCCTATGGTGAATTCCTATTGAAATTCCCCCCTGTCTGCCCCAGAGGGACCTCCATCCATTTCCCCGGATAAACATGAAAAAGGATAAAAGGAAAACCTATGGAAATTTTTGGATACTAGCATATTAATTGATATAATAATGTTATAGCTATATTAATTTTTTAATATTCACCCTTAACATGAAATCAATATCATATAGTAGATTTTGAGTGAACTGATATATAGGCAGATACATTCGTGCAAGTCTTTCTCAGTGATAAACATCCTAAATTAATACATTTAGGTAACAAATAAGCTACTTAAATTGGAAGTTTGTTAGTTTTTTTTTCTTTTGAGAATTCCACACTGAGTTTGATGTCTGTATTAATCGCTCCTTGAATCAACCGTGATTTCCGAACCCCCCCACCAAGATTTCAGTTTGAGAAAACGAAAAGTCAGAAGTTTTCATGGTTTTACCAATCATAAAAACGATGCATTTTTCTTAGAACTCATTTAATACATACCCATGGTATTTCTCAGTGTTTCTGGGTCTATAAGAGCGCTGGGTCCTTTTCAGTTCTTACCACTTACACAGACGTAGAACCTCTTCTCTATTTCAATGCGTTTGCAAAGAACGCCAGCCCTGTGATTATAAACCCACATGGCTTCTCCCCAAACCATTGTTAAGAAAACACCCACTTGATTATAGTCCCCAAACTGTATTTCGTATCCCCGTGGCAATCTTGTGACTACTAATCTGTGCTTTCTAATCCCCTCACCTTCTCCCTCAAGCCCAGCCCCCTCCCATCTAGCAACCCTCAGTTTTCTCTCGGTATCTCTGAGACTGTTTCTGTTTAGTTTGCTCATTTATTCTGTTCCTTAGATTCCACATATAAGTGAGATCATATGGCGTTTGTCTTTCTCCGTCTGACTTATTTCACTGAGCATAATGCCCTCTAGGTCCATCCATATCGTTGCAAATGGTAAGATTCCATTCTTCTTTGTGGCCGAGTAATACTCTGATTTTGCAGGGTGTCAGATGGGCACTTGTCCCATTGGGGAGACCACTTCATGGACGGTGTAGATGCCTGAGCACTGCACTGTACACCTGAAGCTGAATAATATGGAATGTGAGTCATAATTTAATATCTATATATCTATATATCTATATATTCATATCTCTCTCTCTCTCTCTCCATATATATATATATATATATATATATATATATATATATATATATATATATATATATATATATATGGTCACAGGATGTGGAGCACAGCACAGGGAATAGAGTCAATGGAACTGTAACACCTATATACGATGTCAGAGGGGCAGTAGATTGGGGGAGAGGGGTTATCACTTTGTGAGGGGTGTAAATGTCTAACTAGTACATTGTTTGTACACCTGAAACTCATTAAAAAGATTTTTTTTTTTTTTTTAAAGAAAACACCCACTTGTCTGCTGAGGTCCTCAGAGCAAGGATGCTGGCAGAAAGCTCAGGGCACACCGCTGCTTTCTGTGGAGACCTGCATGTTGGGCCCCTCACAGGCAGCCACCAGGGGCAACATGACACATTCCTTAGTTACGGTGTTACTGACCCAGCGCTTATTAAAACCTGGGTCAGCACCTGGGTGTAAGAAAAAGCAACAACAATGGCTCATTTCCCTCAGTGAGCCCTATGACGTATAACTAGGATGCAAATAGATTTTCTAGAGTTATTTGCAGAGAGGTTGGAGAAAACATTCTAAAGGCTGATTTAGAGCTTTATTTATTTATTTATTTTTCCATCTTGAGTTAGCCTGAATTTCCTGGGAGGACCTCATGTCACCGCAATGTTCTTCTAGTAACAGGAAGGCAACGGGTGAAAACCAAGGAGGAGATGACTTGTAAGGGAATGTATTCACAGCTTTTGGGGATGAGGATATGGACATCTTTGGGGGCCATTGCACTGTCTACCATATCATGTGATCTAGAAATTCTATGGGTAGCTATATATCCCCCCAACTCCCTGCATACGTGGATCTGAAAAGATGCAAAAACAAACAAACAAACAAACACAAAAAAACAAAAAAACAAGCCTGTTGCAGTTTCCAGTGTTAACTGTAGCCCTTCCAAGACGGCAGAAAGGTCCGTTCGCAGTACAGTGAGTAATGAAATGAATCACGCTGTGTATACAACACAGCAATGGGAATGCATAGCCCAGGGTTCCATGCTCCGACATGGAGTAATCTCACAAACATCAGATTCCGCAAGAGGAACCAACTGCCGAGGAAGGTTCTGTAGGAAGGGGCACAAAGCAGCTTTCATGGTTCTGAGAGACGGTCATTTTCTTGACTGCGGCTGTGGTCATGTGGCTCTTGCCTTTATTCCCTCAGTTTTTAAATAAGTAATTGATCGATATTGTAAACCTTTGTGTGATTTTCTGCATATGTAATATATATTTTTTAAAATGTTTAAAGTACTAGGTGGCACACACACTCATAATGTGAATCAAGGCTTTGAATCTGATGAAGAAACAGACTTTTGGGGTAACTGTAGTCCATATTAAAGAGAATCTTCTTTCCCAAACAACAGAAGTTCATAGATATCTTTACTATCTTGGCAGCACATGTCTGCCCATCTATGTCTGTCTGTCTGTCTGTCTGTCTGTCTGTCTGTCTGTCTGTCTATCTATCTATCTATCTATCTATCTATCTATCTATCTATCTATCTCCTACCCACCTACCTATCTACCTATTTACCTGTCTAGCTCTCTTTAATAATGTGTCTGGATTTTTCACATTCTTCATAATGAATTTGGATAAATAGAAATTCTTAATTTTTGTATAGTTTCTCACGTTTCCTTTATGGTTACTGCTATCTGAGTCCTGTTTAAGACATTTTTCCTTATGCAAGTTTCCTGAATATATTTTCTGTTTTACTCTGTGAGATATAGTGAGCGATGGTTCACATTTAGAACCAGAATCAATATGGATTTGATATTTCTGTATGGTGTCATGTGGGGATCAAATTTAATTTTCTTCCCTTTGGGTGTCCATTTCAACCAGCACCATTTCTTGAAAAGACCATTTTTTTCTACAACTGCTCTGCCATTTCACCTTGCCCATATATCTTTGCGGGTCTGTTTGAAGCTCTCTGTGTTATGTTATTGATCCACTGAATCTATCTTTTGCCAATACCACATCATCTTTTTTGTAGCAGACTCAAGTCTTGAAATATGATAGAATAAGGTCACCAGTCTTTTCTTTCTCCTTCAAGAATATATTTCATTTTCTTGTTAATTTCGTTTGTTATATAAATTTTAGACTTACCAGATAGTAGTTTATAAAGGATTATATTTAATATATATATCAACTTGAAGAAACATTGGTATATTTATTGTATTATGTTTTATAATCCGTGAACACTGAATAGATTATTTCTATTTTCTTACATTAGTTACTGTAATAATATTGTTTGAATCAATATGGAAATCATGGACTCTTGTACATCTTGGGTTAGAATTATATGTACATGTTCAATATTTTAATAGTTAGATACCAAATGTTTTATATTTCAATTTGTTTCTGATGTATAGAGGAAGTTAATATAATCTATATATCCAAATTATATTGAGGAACCCCATTAAACTTATTAAATATTATCCGTGTGTAAATCATTTTGGATTTAAAAAAAATACACAGCCATATCATCTGTAAATAATGAGTTTTATATTCCAATTTTCACATCTTCCATTTTTTTTTATTTTCTTTGCACATGTTTATAAAATATTGGATAGAAATGATGACAAAAGGTTACCTTGTCTCATTCTCAGCTCAGAGGGAAGGTGTTAGATGATTTTAATACAGAAAGAGAGGGAAATTTTTAGCCGTAATTACACAAATTGGCATATAACAGCAAGAAGAAAGTAGTTATACAATAATTTAAGCCTCTCTCCTAAGAAGATAGAAATTTTCACTATCATTTAGTTAAAATGTTCTTAGATTTCTTTTCAGTACCTTGCATTTAAAACTATACTTTCCTACTTTTCAAGCATATTGATTTTCTTGTTATTCTTGGTTGACAACTAAGAAATGCCCTGTGGTCGGTAAATCTATGCTGTATGCTTGCAATTTTCTTTTACACTTTGTAGAGATTTGCTATATAGCCAAAAACATGGTAAATTTTGTAAATATTCCACATATTCTTGAAATGAACACATATTCTGCCTGTTTTGAATGCAACATATTACATATGTTAATTTGGTCCATTTTTCTCTGTGGTTTTCAAAATGTCACTACATTAAAACCTTGTTTGTTTTTGTCTTTGTATTTCGTCAGCTACAGAGAGTAGAGGGTCCTGCTTTAGTCCATCTTATTAACTGTTATTTCTCTTCGTTTTGGTGATGTGATTTTACGTCTTCCAGTACCAAGTCATTTCTAACTAAGTACCAGAGATTATATGTGAACAGATGTGAATAATTTTCGTTCTTGAATGATTTTTATCTTCTTTCAGAAAAAAATGACATTTGCTGCCAGTGGATGGCCAGCGGCACTGCCCATCTCAGATAACCACGATAGATTTTATGGGTTGTTTGGGTTTTAGCTCTGGTGTGGACTACATTAGTTTATACTTACTGCTGGGTTATGGCTTTTAGGGGTCTACATCCAAATCATGGGAGATTTATCAGTGCCTGCGGACACTGCCCTCAATTTTTTCCCTTAAATCTACAAGGTTATTGAAATATTTGCTCAACTTCTCAGCCTTTCAGGTGCCTGAGCAGGACTTGGAAAGCAACCCTAGGACAAAGTGACCAATCACCCTCTTGCAATACTTTTGAAAACATAATTTTGTCCAACAGTCTTAGTTGTTGTTGTTTTTCCAATGTGAAGCTTGGTGTGAGTTCTCTAGTTTGCAACTGACTGACGGGTACCCTTCTTCTCAAGTAGTTTTACCATGCAATCTCCTAAGTTGCCAGATCTGTTTTCTTCTGGTCATTTAGAAACTAACAACAGAGAACAGGATTTAATTAGGGTTTCGCAGGTTTCTTCACAGGACTAAACAAAGCAGTTACACAGTCACTACGCTTAATTTTTAGAGTTTTTAGAGAATGTAATTGAAAATTCACAGCCTCTGAACATGCATACAACTAATATTTAGGGGAAATATATGCTCACATTATCAATTACACAAGCAATAGAGCCCACAGATGCAGATATGAAAGTGACAATGAAAGTCTTACGCGTTTTTACAACACCAACATGCTATAACGCAAATGTATATAGGCTTCTATAAAGTGTGGTAACAAATATGCATGTGTCACAACGGCAGTACATTAATAGAAAGTATTATTAGCATCCCCATGAGCTGAATTTGAGAATAAGTAGGGAACTTTGTATCATCCAGATAGAGAACATTGCTTAAGAGAACAGGAATTTAAGGAATTATAATTTGTGATAGAATATCATTTCTTTCTTTTTTATTTATTTGTTTATTTTTATTTTTTTATTTTTTTTAATTTAAGGAGGGCGCAGCTCACAGCAGCTCATGTGGGGATCCAACCAGCAGCCTTGGTGTTATTAGCACCTTATTCTAACCAACTGAGCTAACCGGCCACCTGAATATCAAATATTTATAAGGAAAATTTATGAAACATAGAGACGCATACATACAAGAATAAAATGATTGGTGCCATTATTTTTAGAGGAAAACCCACTGTTAATATTCTGGTTTGTACAGTCTTTCCTTTTTTGAAAATTGTTTTATACAGTAGACTTTATACGCGAAAAATGGTGTCAACTGTGAAAGGGGAGGTTTTTGTTCCAATGGGTAGAGGAGAAAGGTTTTGGAATATGTGGACATGTGTGACAACACTGAGTAGGGGGAAAGACATTTTGTTAGAATCTAAATAAATCTGCCCAGGACCAGACAAGGAAGCAATGGTTGAACGTCGGGAGCTAGAAATTACGCAAAACTGTAAGAATTAGTAATTCATTGTGAAGTACATGGCATATTAGTCCCCTTATCTGAGGGGGACATGTCTCATGACCCCCAGTAGATGCCTGAATCTGTGGATAGTATCAAATCCTATATATACTATGTTTTTTTCCTGTATACTCATATACACACCTATGATAAATTTCAGTTTATAAATTATGCACAGTAAGAAATTAATAGCAACAGCTAATAATAAAACGGAACAATTATAACTATAGACTGCAATAAAAGTTATAGGAATGTGGTCTCTCTCTTTCGCTGAAAAACAATCTGATAACCAAGAAAGCCGGTAAATGGCTAACAGGTGGGGAACATCCACTGCATGGAGACACTGCACAGAGGGAGAATTCACGTCCTGGGAGGGACAGAGCAGGACTGCGTGAGATTTCATCACGCCATTCAGAAGGGTGTGCATTTTAAAACTTACGAATTTTTTCTTGTTGGAATTTTCCATTTCATATTTTTGGACCATGGTTGACTACAGGTAACTAAAGCCATTGAAAGCCAAACCTGTGGTTAAGGAAGGGGGAAGTTACTGTAGTTTAACAGGTTTGTGGAAGGTGCCAGGGGAAGTGGTAGGATTCACAGGGGGAAAAGCAGCTTTTTGTTTGTTTGTTTGTTTGTTTTAATCAAAGGATGCTGGAATGAAGACACCTGGTCTTGTTGACTAGAGCAGATGGGACATATGGGTTTGGGCAAGCTTTTGCCATCTTGGTACTATTGATACTTGGGGCTGAATACCTGAGTTGGAAAAACATTCACCTCTCCTCTTGTGTCTTTCTCTTTGTGTTTCCTTTACTCCTCATTTAAAACACTTCAAGGCTCCCAGAGATTTTTATTTCAATCCCTACCTTATAAAACAGGCAATTCCAATGGCAGTGACGTAATCAGAGGATACTAACTGGTTATAGAGAATGGTTATTTACCTAATATCTCCATGACAAACTACAGATGCTCCTTATCTAATGACGGGGTTATATCTCAATAAACCCATAAGATGAAACTATTGTCTCAATAAACCCATCGTAAGTTAAAAGTATCGTAAGTTGAAAATGCATTGAATAAGTTATATAAATGTCTAACCACTATGCTGTACACCAATAATTGATATAAAATAATTTTGAATGTCAACTGTAACTGAAAAAAAATTTTTTTAAAAAAGAAAGTGCATTGACTTCACCTAACGTACCGAACATCGTAGCTTAGTCTAGCCTACTTTAAACGTACTCAGAACACTTACATTAGCTTATAGTGGGTCAAAATTAACGGACACAAATCCTATTTCATAACGAAGTGTTCAATAGCTCATGTATTTCATTATTCATATTGCTTTCACACCTTCATACAGTCAAAAGAATCCTAAGTCGAAACATCGTAAGTGAGGGAATGTCTATAGTCAAAAAATACTCAAAATGTTACCCTTAGAGAGTTATGATTTAGGAATTTTAAACTTATTTAGAACCAAGTATTCTTTTATGGAAATGGAGATTTTTCTTACAGGGTCAGTTTTATTGAAGTCACATTCCTCATATCTTAGTGGGACTTATGAAAACGGGATACATGGATGAGAGAAGAAGCCCTTAAAAATAGGGGGACAAAAGCGGCCCATAAAAATGGCGTTATGATTTATCTGAAACCGAGTACAAAGTACAGAAAATGGAAATTTGTTTTGGTCAATATTGGGCCTAGAACAGCAGAATCTTTACAATGTAGATACTTTCTGAAATCATAAAATGACTCAGCGTCAAATATATGATGACAGATTTGACGCATTTCAATAATAAAGATATCGAAACGTCTATTTCAAAAACATCTTGTAAAAATTGAATATGCTTATGTGGAGATGTTTTGCATAAACACGGGGCTTATTTTTAGCTCCCCCAGGATAGCTGCCAGCTTATGACTGAGAACGAGATGGGTCAGTGCATTTTTAAAAAATATTATGTTATTATGGAAATTTATTTTTGGAATGAATTGTGAAAGATTTTATCTAGCACATAAATACATACGAGTAGAGAGTTTTACACATCTTTTAGATGAGCTCACTCTATCTTTCTGTCACCTGGTGTATGATAATATTGTTCGGGGCACAAAGACTTCCAATTTACATAAATTCTAGTAAAGAGCTAAACTTGCAGATCGCATTACTTCCCTGGATTATACTAAATTCCATGCAGTCTTATCTAGGTTGAGATGTTTAACACGTATTTTGAAATGACGAACTAGTATTTCTGTTGACAGAAGCATATTCAGATATACCAGGGGTGCCAAAAAAAAAAAAATGTATACACATGACTTGTGTTCATCTTTTGTTATCGGTATATATTACTACATTTTTATTTTTTTTAATTGGGGAATATTGGGCAACAGTGTGTTTTTCCAGGACCCATCAGCTCCATGTCAAGTCATTGTTTTCAACCTAGTTGTAGAGGGCGCAGCTCACTGGCCCATGTGGGAATCGACCGGTGACCCTGGTGTTATGAACACCGCTCTCTAACCACTTAGCGAACTGGCCACGCTGAGTATTACAATTTTAATGCAGTTTTTTCCTTCCTTAAAATGTGTATGCATTTATTTGGCACCCTCTTGATATTAAAGTATTCTGACGCTGGATCAGTAGGAACCTATTAAGTCTGTGACGAATGATGTAGCAATGCATTGATTCATGTTTTGCACACACATCGAGATGGGGACATACGGAATGCACAGGAAGGCTGTGAAAGAGGGCCCCCTCTTTACCTGTTGAAATGATCATGGTGGCTTCCTCCTCACCTTCAGAGGATTTAGCTCTAAATCAGGGGTCTTGTCCATGCTTCCTGACCTGACAGAGGTGAATGTCCTCATGAGCAGAAAGGCGAAATGAGTTCGGGACCACACAGATACCAGTAGTGGAGAATACAACTCTAACCCCAGTGTCACGAAGATGTCTGCAAATGTCACGTCTCTTGTTGCCTGCCCCAGAGAGTGGGGTTGCTGTCCTGTCACGGACATCACAGGCTGATGGCATTGCGACTTGTACACAGTAGAGTTATCTGTCCACAGCCTGACTCTCATGATCAGGGGAGGATAGTACATTCCCGTCCCTGTGCCTTTTGGGGATGTTTGTGTCACTCAAGAGAATGCCGGCAGTAGACATTGCATTTTAGCAATCCAAATTCCTCCTGTTATGACCACGGCCACTGTTTGCTGTAAAATTCAACGATTAAAAAGACTAAAAGAGCTAAATAGTACCTTGTCAATATGTTACATCTCCTGTATTCGTACCCTCCCGTTTGGAATGAATTAGGATGTGATTTGACCTTCCTAACACTTTGCTTGTAGTTTGGTGCATTTGTGTTGCTTTCACTACTTGCCACATCTTCTAGAAATTGCTTTGTACACACCTCCTGTCATCTCTAGGGGGCCAGAATGTGTACCCATGTTTTTCCTAGTGAGATCTTGAGGTACGGTCTCATGGTCCGTGAATGACCATATTTAGTGTGGTGGGTCAATGCGATCTTATCTCCCGGGAATCAAGGCTAGTGAAGCCAAAAGCGGAATCAGAAATTTCAGAGGGGACCCGCATCAAAGACAGTTTTCTTTTCTTTTTTTTAAATCAAAGTTTATCAGGGTGACAATTGTTACTAAAGTTACATAGGTTTCAGGTGTACAATTCTGTATTACATCATCTATATCTCACATTGTGTGTTCAACACCCAGAGTCAGTTCTCTTTTCATCGCCATATGTTAGACCTTGTTTACCCTCTTCTAGACCTTTCCCACCCCCCTTACCCTCTGGTAACCACTGAAATATTGTCTATGTCTATGAATTTTTTTCCTTCATTTGTTTGTCTTGTTCTTTTGTTGTTTTTGGTATATATACCACATATCAGTGAAATCATATGGTTCTCTGCTTTTTCTGTCTGACTTGTTTTCCTTAGCATTATAATCTCAAGATCCATCCATGTTGTTGCAAATGGCAGTATTTCATCTTTTCTCATGGAAGAAGAGTATTCCACTGTGTATATATACCACACCTTCTTTATCCATTCATCTATCAAAAGACATTTTGGTTGTTTCCATGTCTTGGCCACTGTAAATAAAGCTGCAGTGAACATTGGCGCACACTTGTTTTTATGTATAAATGTTTTCAGATTTTTTGGGTAGATACCCAGGAGAGGGATTGCTGGGTCATATGGTAATTCTATTTGTAATTTTTGAGGAACCTCCACACTGCCTTCCATAACGGCTGCACCAGTCTGCATTCCCACCAACAGTGTATGAGGGTTCCTTTTTCTCCACAGCCTCTCCAACATTTGTTACTATTTGTCTTGTTGATGATCGCCATTCTGACTGGGGTGAGGTGATATCTCATTGTGGTTGTGATTTGCATTTCTCTGATGATTAGTGATGTTGAGCATTTTTTCATATGTCTACTTGCCATTTGTATGTCTCTTCGGAGAAATTTCTCTTCAGGTCCTCTGCCCATTTTTCAATTGGGTTGTTTGCTTTTTTGTTGTTGAGTTGAATGAGTTCCTTGTATATTTTGGATACTAGTTCCTTATCAGAAGCGATGTTTGCAAAACTCTTCTGCCATTCAGTTGGTTGCTTCTTTATTTTGTCGATGGTTTCTTTTGCTGTGCAGAAGCTTTTAAGTTGGTATAGTCCCATTCATTTATTTTAGCTTTTACTTCCCTTGCCTTTGGGGTCAGATTCATGAAATGTTCTTTGAACCCAAGGTCCAGAAGTTTAGTGTCTATGTATTCTTCTATGCAGTTTATTGTTTCAGGTCTTATGCTTAAGTCTTTGATCCATTTTGAATTAATTTTGGTACATGGTGATAGATAGCAATCTAACTTCATTCTTTGGCATGTGGCTTTCCAGTTGTGTCAGCACCGTTTATTGAAGAGGCTTTCTTTTCTCTATTGTATGTTTTTACTTCTTTTTCAAAAATTATCTGTCCATATTTATGTGGTTTTATTTCTGGGTTCTCAATTCTACTCCATTGGTCTATGTGTCTGTTTTTCTGCCAATACCATGCTGTTTTGATTATTGTAGCCCTGTAGTACAAGCTAAAGTCAGGAAGTGTGATACCTCCAGTATTGTTATTTCTTTTTAAGATTGCTTTGGCTATTCGGGGTCTTTTGTGGTTCCAAACAAATCTGATGATTTCTTGTTCTATTTCTTTAAAAAATGCCATTGGGATTTTGATGGGGATTGCATTAAATCTGTATATTGCTTTGGGTAATGCGGCTATTTTAACTACGTTGATTCTTCCAATCCATGAGCACGGAATGTCTTTCCATTTCTTTGTGTCTTCTTCAATTTCTTTAAAAATATCTTATAGTTTTCAGTAATACAGGTCTTTCACATCCTTGGTTAACTCTATTCCTATGTATTTTCTTCTTTTTGTTGCAATTGCAAAAGGAATTGTTTTTTTATTTCTTTTTCTGAGATTTCATTGTTAGTATATAGGAAGGCAATGGACTTTTGTGCGTTGATTTTGTAGCCAGCAACTTTACTGTATTCGTTGATTGTTTCTAATAGCTTTTTGGTGGAGTCTTTACGGTTTTCTATATATAGTATCATGTCATCTGCAAAGAGTGATAATTTAACTTCTTCATTCCCAATTTGGATGCCTTTTATTTCTTTCTCTTGCCTGATTGCTCTGGCAAGGACTTCCAACACTCTGTTGAAAAGCAGAGGTGATAGGGGACAGCCCTGTCGTGTTCCTGAACATAGAGCAAAGGGCTTCAGTTTTTCACCATTAATTATGAGATTAGCCAAGGGTTTGTCATATATGGCCTTTATTATGTTAAGGTATTTTCCTTCTCTACCTATTTTATTAAGTGTTTTAATCATAAAAGGATGTTGTATCTTGTCAAATGCTTTTTCTGCATTAATTGATATAATCATATGATTTTTGTCCTTTATTTTGTTTATGTGATGTATCACATTGATGGATTTGCGGATGTTGAACCATCCTTGTGCTCCGGGGATGAACCCCTCTTGGTCGTGATGAATAATCTTTTTAATGCGTTATTGCATTCGATTTGATAGAATTTTGTTTAGATTTTTGCATATGTATTCATCAGAGATATTGGTCTGTAGTTTTCTTTTTTTGTGTTGTCCTTACCAGGTTTTGATATCAGGGTAATGTTGGCCTCATAAAATGAGTTAGGGAGTACTGTCTCTTCTTCAATTTTTTGGAAGAGTTTGAGCAGGATTGGTATTAGATCCTCTTTGAAGGTTTGGTAGAATTCACTAGTGAAGCCATCTGGTCCCGGGCTTTTGCTTTTGGGAAGATTTTGGATGACTGATTCAATTTCGTTACTGGTGATCGGTCTGTTTAGACTTTCCAGTTCTTCATGGTTCAGCCTTGGAAGGCTATATGTTTCTAAAAACTTGTCCATTTCTTCTAGGTTGTTGAATTTTGTGGCATATAGTCCTTCATAGTATTCTTGGATGATCCTTTGTATTTCTGTGGTGTCCGTGATAACTTCCCCTTTTTCATTTCTGATTTTGTTTATCTGTGTCTTTTCTCTTTTTATCTTAGTGAGTCTAGCCAAGGGTTTGTCAATTTTGTTAATCTTTTCAAAGAACTAGCTCTTTGTCACATTCACTTTTTCTATTGTCTTTTTGTTCTCTATTTCATTTAGTTCTGATCTGATTTTTATTATTTCTTTTCTTCTGTTGACCTTGGGTTTCATTTGTTCTTCTTTTTCTAGTTCTTTAATGTGCAATGTGAAGCCATTTATCTGTTTCTTTTTTTCTTGTGTGTTGAGATAGGCCTGTAAGATATAAATTTCCCTCTTAAAACTGCTTTCACTGCATCACAAAACATTTGGTAGGATGTATTTTCATTGTCATTTGTTTCTATATATCTTTTGATCTCTCTTATTTCTTCTTTGAACCGGTCGTTCTTTAAAGGTATGTTTAAACGTATGTTTTTTAATCTCCACATATTTGTGGTTTTCCTGCTTTCTTTTTGCAGTTGATATCGAATTTCAAAGCCTCATGAACAGAGAACATGCTTGGTATGATTTCAATGTTTTTAAATTTGCTATGGCTAGTTTTATGTCCCCATATATGGTCTATCCTTGAGAATGTTCCATGTATGTTAGCAAAAAAGGTATGGTCTGATATTCTAGGATGAAGTGTTTTATAAATGTCAATTATTGTCCAGTTTATCTAATGTGTCATTTAGGGCTGCTATTTCGTTATTTGTTTTCTGTTTGGATGATCTAGCCATAGCTGTCAATGATGTATTTAAGTCCCCTAGTATAATTGTGTTTTGGTCAATTTCTCCCTTTAGTTCTGTTAGTAGTTGCTTGGTGTATTTCGGTGCTCCCTGATTGGGGGCATAAATATTGATGACTGTTATGTCTTCTTGTTGTATAGTCCCCTTTATCATTATGAAATGTCCATCTTTGTCTCTTGTTATTTTTTTCACCCTGAAGTCTGTATCATCTGATATCATTATGGCTACACCTGATATTCTCTGGATACCATTTGCTTGGAGTGTCAATTTCCACCCTTTCACTTTGAGTCTATATTTGTCCTTGTAGCTGAGATGTGTCTCTTGGAGGCAGCATATAGTTGGGTTTAGTTTTTTGATCCAAGCTTCTACTCTGTGCTATTTTATTGGTGAGTTCACAGTCCAGTCACATTTAGAGTGATTATTGATATGTGAATATTTCCTATCATTCTATCTTTGGTTTTCTGGTAAGACTGTGTCTCCATTGTTTCTTTGCCTTTTGGTTGTTGCCTGTTTTTTCTGTGTGGTGGTAGTCTATGATTTTTATGATTCTTCCTTTATTATGTTATATATTTCAGTTCTGGATTTTTCTTTTTTTTTTTTTTTTTTGAGTGGTATCTTTAAGTTTTGGTAAAAGAAAGTTTCATATTTAGAGTATTCCAATTTCTCATCATGCTTAGTTTCTCCATTCCCATATTCTGGTTCAGGCCTTTAGTCTCCCCATTTTATGTTTTGGTTGTCACGAATGATCCCTATTTGTGCTGGTCGAATAGCCTTCTTCAGTATTTCTTGTAGTGCAGGTCATGTGTTAGAAAATTCATTCAGCTTCTGTATGTCTGGAAAGGTCTTTATTCCTCCTTCATATCTAAAGGACATCTTTGCTGGATATATTATTCTTGGCTCATTATTTCTCTCTTTCAATAGTTTGAATGTTTGATTCCACTCCCTCCTGGCTTGTAGAGTTTCTGCTGAAAAATCTGATGATAATCTAATGGGCTTTCCTTTGTAGGTTACCGTCTTCTTTTCCCTGGCTGCCTTGAGGATTCTTTGTCAGATTTTTGACAGCTTCAATACAATGTGCCTTGGAGAAGGCCTGTTGGGATTGATGTAATTAGGTGTTCTGTTTGCTACTTGGATTTGAGGATCCAGTTCTGTCCACAAGTTTGGGAAGTTTTCATCTACTCTTTGTTTGAATATACTCTGTTCCCTTCTCTCTTTCTTCTCCTTCTGGTATACCCATTATTCTTATATTGCTCTTTCTGATGGAGTCAGAAAGTTCTTGTAGAGTTCTTTATTTTAAGTCTCAAGTCTCCTTCCATCAGTGTCATGTCCACATTTCTATCTTCAGTGTCACTGATTCTTTCCTCCATCTGGTCAACTCTACTACCTAAGCTGGCTATTTCATTCTCCATTCCTTTTATTGAGTTCTTAATCTCCAGAAATTCTTTTTGTTCTTTTTTAAAATATCAGGATTTTTTTTTGTAAAATGTTCATTTTGTTCGTTGATTGTGTTTCTGAGTTCATTAAACCGCCTGTCTGTGTTTTCCTGTATCTTGTTGATTTTTTTAAGAACTGCAGTCTTGAATTCTCTGTCATTTAAGTCACATATTTCCATGTATTTAAGTTCCTTTTCTGGAGACTTTTCATTTTCTTTCTGAGCTGTCTTGTTACCTTGGTTATTTATGGTAATTAGTGATTTATTATTTCTCTTCATAGAGATCTGCAGGAGTGGCTTCTGCAACAGGTTGATAGAAAGCGGCCTTTTTTTGTTTTCCAGTAGGTGTTTGTAGAATGTTTTATTTATTCTCTGACTGCAGCCTTTTTATCTCTTTCACACTGTAGTGTTATTTTCTCTGCACTATTCCAGCTTCTCACACAATGGGGGGATTCCCTGGGAGATGGGCTTCTCCTCTGTTAATAGTTCTCCTGGGTCACAGGGCGCAGTGTCCGTGGGGGTATCCGGAGAGCTTTTGAAGTTCCAAAGCTCTTCCTGCACCAGATTCAGAGCCCGTATATTTCAGCAGTTCTGTTTACTCCTGCAGGGATCCGCCCAGATAGGTGAGGCAAAATGTGAAATGTGATCATCCAAAATGTGAAATGTGATCATCCAAAATGTGATCATCCAAAAGTTTTTAGCTCTGGCTTTCTGGATAAGTTATTGCTCTCTGTACAACTCAATGTTTCCATCTGTTAAATGGGAATAATCATATCTGCCTCACAGAATTGTTGAAGAAATGTAACTAAATTAAAATATGTTAAACAGTGGGCAAAGACTAGCCCCGTAAGTAATTACTGGGTGGGATTTGTTGTAATATTATTAATAATAATAATGATCATAATCATTATTCTAGTTAACCCAGTTAATCCAATCCAGTTAGTTCCAGTTAATCCGATCCTTACTCATTTAATGTCAAAAGTAACAAGAGGCAGGAGAAGAGCATTAGAACAAGATTTATCATTTTTATTATTTTCCAGTGGTTAACGAATTATTTGGCAAGTCATCTTGAACCACTTGTCCTGCACCATTGGGTGTCAGTTTAATCGGTTTCTTGTTCTATAAAATAAAGAAGTATACAAACGTATCTCAATATTCACGTAAGCTGTAACGTTCCAAGTTTTTATTCTCTATGTTCTCCCACAAGAAAAGACTGCACTGACCTCCAGAGGCTATCTAACTGGAGTCATAACCAACTAGCTTCTTTGTCCTGAAAGACACGATAGCCTTTGGCTGCATTTCCACTCTGGCTCCTACTGGTTAAGTCATCGTGTCTCTTCAATCTCATGGACTTTAAACAACCATCACAAATAAAATTGCAAGGTATTTTCTCTGGATGTAGCTTACAAACACCACATAGATATCTTGGAGTCAAGAAAAAAATAATGTTGACTCTGGTTAATGCTCCTTTCTGCATTAGTTTTATGACTTCTGCCACACACACACACACACACACACCCATCCATATATATGTATACATGGGTATATATGTATGTATAACCATATATATATACATATATACGAGGTCTGACAATGAAGTTCGCAAACTTGCTGCAACGCTGTTGCTCACCTTTTTTGATATCAGAGGGAGTATTCATTATGAATTTGTACCAACTGGAGAAACAGTTAACCAAGTTTACTATTTGGAAGTGCTGAAAAGTATGTGTGAAAACGTTAGACGACCTGAAATTTTCGCCAACAATTCATGGCTCTTGCATCACGACAATGCCCCAGCTCATACAGCACTGTCTGTGAGGGAGTTTTTAGCCAGTAAACAAATAACTGTATTGGAACCACCTCCCTACGCACCTGATTGGGCCCCCAATGACTTCTTTCTTTACCCAAAGATAAAGGAAATATTGAAAGGAAGACATTTTGATGACATTCAGGACATCAAGGGTAATACGACGACAGCTCTGATGGCCATTCCAGAAAAAGAGTTCCAAAATTGCTTTGAAGGGTGGACGAGGTGCTGGCGTCGGTGCATAGCTTCCCAAGGGGAGTCCTTCCAAGGTGACCATAGTGATATTCAGCAATGAGGTGTGTAGCACTTTTTGTAGGATGAGTTCGCGAACTTCATTGTCAGACCCCTGTGTGTGTGTGTGTGTGTGTGTGTGTGTGTGTGTGTCTGTGTGTATAACTATTTTAAGAGGCAAGATGGAAGGCAAGATGGAAGAAAAGACTTTGCTGAACAAGTTGATGTAATGAATCTTGATTTCAGAAAGCCTTGTCAATATCGTGAATCAAATTATCAAATTACTATACTTTTCTGGAACGTTGTCCCATGATACTGTTAGCTGAAGGGGGAATGCAGTTTCCCTTATATAGAAATTATTAGATTTTAAAAATCACTCCATCAAGAGGTTGCATGCCTAAAGCAATAAAATATAACAGCATCGTCCTGCAATAACATTCTTCAGTGAATACAATCTGTATGAGCATATATACCAAATGCTGCTACTATAAGCATGTGGTCAGACATGGAAATAGCCTCATTATATATTCTCCGATGGTAGAATGTTATTTGCTAAAATAGTACTCAATGTGTAGTATCAAATATATATGTTAATTACCTATAATTTATGCAAATACGTACACACACATGCACATTTACATGTATGTATGCATATATGTTGTGTATATGTGTAGATATGTTAAAAGATGTAAATCTACAGTTGCATATATATGCATGCAAAATGAGAAATTTCCATATGAAACATTCTGGAATTTGAAATATAAATCAAGAATATTTGGTTGCAAACTGTGTCTAGTTTCACTGTAGCAAAACATCAAGAAGAAAGCAACCCTTGGTTCACCTGAAGAAGACACAGTGTGTTTCTTTTACGAGCTGTAGAAGGGACCAGGGTATTAAATCCTTTTTAAGGTGCAACACTCAGTGATTGTGCTCTGGTTCCGTCTATGTGTGGAGGCTTTCCAAGTCCATTTTGTTCCAAAACCTTCTCCTGAAGACAAACACAAGCGCATGAATAAACACATACTAACGAGAAATATTTGTCAGTTGGATTTTGCACGAAAAGCTCTTGACTCAGAATTAAATTCCTGGGAAAACATACAGGCAGTAAACTTTAGAGACATTCTGCAGGTAAATGGATTACAATCTCTACTTCCCTCTGTGATTCATGCATCCCAGGACCATTGTATTCCAGGTGGAAACAAAGCATTCCGGAGAAAAACAAACTACAGACCTGAGAGAGCGTCACCAGGAGACAAACTGAAATCCTTAGGGCTGTGTACTCCCATGTGACAGCTGTTTATTCTTTCCTTTTAAGTTGATTTCTGTTTCTCTCTCGACAGTAGCTTGTAATACATGTAAGAAAGAATCACAATAGAAATAAAATTGCCTTTGAGTTAGACTCATTCCATGCTTACTTGCATAAATGCAATAAAGTTATTTAAGTAGTGATTTTAAGTACTGTAATTTCATTAGTATTTCTTCTCAAGATTCATACCCAGTTACTGATACACATAGAAGCACACGCACGCACGCACAGCACAGTTCTATGTACAGGGGAGGGGTTCACGCATAAATGTTTATGTGTTTAACTAGAAAGACAGATAATATTAATTACTATTGACTTGTAAAACATGTGTTTGCTTTCCAATGCATTCATCATTTGATTTTCCTAAGACTTCCTAAGTTTTGCTCTCTCTTAAGGTTTAGGAATTGACTTGCAATCTCACAAATTTGGAAAATGCACATGACTATTTGAATAAAACCCTGAATTATATTTTATCTGAAATGTATAGGTAATTTGATTATAATAGTATGGAAGAGAGAGTAGAAAATCGCTTCCATTTTTAACCCTTCCAAATGTTCAGATACACAAAGTTAAATTCAGGACTGTCAGCCCTTAATTTCTAGGAAACTGGAAATTAGGAAATCTGCGTGTTTGTAGCAACCATATACTTTTTTTCATTACCCACTGAGGAAATGAAGACACCATAATTTCTAAGCCCAGGGTGAGGCTACACCAAATTCCTACCCAGCTGTTTCTGTTGCCTATACAGTATTAATATTAATGGATTCTGATAACCAGAATGATTCTTTTGTAATCAACTGACATTCAATTAATAGAAGAGAAATGACTTCCATTTCTGAGTCGTGCAAGGTACCAGCTACCAAAATTCGGTAGACATCAATCTCATGAATTTCAAGCAGCTCTGAGGAACAGAACCCTGTGACAATATTACTGTTAAAACATTACATCCATTCAGTTTTCATTAGTTGAGACAGCACTTCAGGAACCACCAGTGTAATTACACAGGGTGCTGTGATCGACGCAGACTGACCGTTCCCTCACCACGTTAAAGTAACATCACATCTGAAAGACAGTATGATACCATGTGCAGAAGAAAGACAGACACCAACAAAACATGTGCTATTCCTCAAAAATACCTTTTGCATTTTCTGAGTCACATGAGCCTCAGTCTAGCACAACCTAACTCTGTCTCCTACAACTTCAAGTGGAAAATGTGAATCCTCACTAAACATGAGACACCGGTGGAAAATTAAGGAAGTCACTGGTGAACATGTCTTAGAAATCCGTAAAACCCTCCACACTCCCCAGTATGAGATGGGAGGAAAGGGAGCATAGTGACCCAGAAACCAGAGAGGTGCCATCTGTCAGAATGGTCTGACAACTGGTCTAGAAGTCTCAAGGACAAATAAAAAGGCCCAGGGTTCTTTTGTATTCACATCTTGCAGTTTCTTCCTGTATATAGGTCCTCTTTATGTCCCAGTTAGAAACATGGAGAAACACTGGACATGCCCTGATATTCCTTGAGACATTGCCTGCAATTTAATGTCTCTTGGTTTCATCTTCCTTCTTCTGTTCCCTGCACCCACTTGCTGTTTCTCCTTGGAGCACTTGCTTTGCACGTCATTCGCATAAGAATCTTGGTCTCAGGATATGCTTCTGGGGAACTTAAACTCATCGCATAGGTATCGGGGCAAAGCAAATTCTAAGCATCTCTGCACAGTTAATAGTAACGTAATTTCGAAAGAAAAACCAGAAGTCTCCCTGATTGATTACTGGAAATCTTATGTTATTTCATTTTGCTTTGTTTTCAATAATTAAACTAGTTTCGTTTTGCTAGGTGATGGTGCAGTAGCAAATAATCCTCAGAAAGTACGGGCTTAATTAGTTTATACTTTACTCATATTACATAGTAGGGTCTGGAGCAAGCCCCACTTGAAACACGCCTTTCTTATTTCAGAAGGAAAAATCCAAAGTCTGGTAATGACACACAACAGCGCCGTAGCTTGTAGTTGGAACTCACGTGGGATCCTCTGCTCACACATTACTGGCACCAGACATGTGGAGCAGACTGAAAATGCTGTGCATTATCTTTCATTAGAAATACCTTTGTATGCTTTTTTAGGAACACATCCTGCAGACAACGGAGAGTTGAAGCGTTACTTAGCAGAGAGGCTAAACTGCTGTGACAGAGAGACATGCACAGCTGGAATGGCTCAAACATGACAAAACACCTGTAACCTGGGGGGTAATCGCTCCCATAATAGTTCAGTCTACCCCTCCCGTTCAGGGTCTTTCCATATTTGGGCTCTGCTGTTGTCTGATGGGAGCTTCTCATCTTCAAGGATGAGGCAGCAGGATAAACAGAGTCAAGAGAAAGTAAATTTGTTTTGACTAAGAGGGATATTCACAGAAAACCCTCCAAAAAAAAAAATCAACTTCTTTAATGATGACAAGAAATATACGACCCTTGCTCCCCACCTCTGGGTCGAGCAGGGACTATGACCCACAACTTGAGTGTATCAACCAACTCAATAGAGATTTAAGAGGAACGGGCAACACAGCATCATATATCTTCACAATCAGATTCCTAGGAAATGCCGCTGTACTGGAGGTCATGATGGACCAGCATATTATCCAAATCAGACATGTTACCAAGCAAAGATTCAGACTCATTTTGATAGAGGAAGAAATGTGAGTATCCTGTAAGCGGATTGTCTTCAAGTATCTGTCAGGGAGTGATGGCTGAGATTTGGGGATAAGCCCCAGGGTTTCATGAGTTTATGAATAAGTAGGGGCGCCTTATCTACTCACAGAATATTTATTGATTGATTGATTCTTCCTTTTAACGAATAGTCACCAAGAGGTGCCACTACCATTTAGGACACTGAGTTTGCAGTGGTAAGAAAATAAAAAAAAATGTATATGTAAAATGAAATAAAATTGGATGTCGGCCCCATACAACATGGAGCTTTCAGTCTGGTTCCGCTACTGTCGGAGTGTTACGTAGCCTCTGCCTCTGAGTATCCATAGCCATGGGTCTCTTCCTCATTCTGGAATACCTACTATACACTGCCGACTCTACTACTGTACCAGGTTGCTTACACACAACTTCTCATTTAGATAGTAAAATACCTTGGAAGGAAAGATATTACCCCCCAGGTTACAGAGAAGGTTCACTAGGTAGAGCAACAACCCAAGTGACCATTTCATTTAGCAATATTGCTTCCAGGCATCGCCCATCACAACCTTATGGTTTTGTTTTAGTCACGGTCACTCCTTTAATAAGCCATTTTAGACATTCTTTCCCCTAATTTCCATCACCCTCACGAAATATTAGTAGCAGCCACATACTCCATGGGTGTTCATGGACAGTACCTATGCCTGGGCTTTATACTTGAAATAGGGGTTTTGCCTTCCAAGATCCAACTATGTTGTCCTCGTGGGCAGGATTTCCCCAGATGAGAAAGTATGCTGCACGTAAACTAGAGTCTACAGAGATTCACTCACGCCCCCCCCATTTCAGGGGTGATGTTTCTGCCTTCAGGGTGGGTTTATCCTGCATGGTGCCAGGAAGAGGAAGGGGCTTAAACCTTGAACAGGCTGAATAATTTCTCCAGGCGTAAACCTAATCTTAGTAGTGAGTTCTCTTCTTTCTCTCTCGCTCTCCAAAGTCCCTCCCATGCAGGGCTGGTGACAATAGCACAGGACACACACTACACCCTACTGATGTTCATTTCCATGACCTATCGGCTCTAGTGATGCAGAACGAAGGGAAGTAATGATAGGTCGGCAAGTATGTTTTATGCATTTACATGACACCCAGGGGATCTTCGCACAGTTAGGGGTGTGTGTGTGTGTGTGTGTGTGTGTGTGTGTGTGTGTGTGTGCGCGTGCGTGTGTGTGATGCTTACCCCTCCCCAAAGCTTCACTGGAGATTCCCCCAGTGGGACCACATTTGTTCAGCCTCTGATGCCTACCTAACTCATTTGCATGGGGTTTGTCTCATTTTACCTGATTACCATAAAAGCCTGCTATTGCCAACACACAAGCAACTTCAGTATCCAATCTGCAAATCTACTTCATTTCTTTTTTTTAATTTAAATGTATTGGGGTAACATTCGTTCATAACATTATATGGGTTTCAAGTGTACAACTCTATAATACATCACCTGTATGTTGCATTGTGTGCTTACCATCCAACGTCTATTCTCCTTCCATCACCATTTATGTGACCCCCTTTTTCCTGTTCATCCTGCCCCCACCCTCTTCTGTTTTTCAATAAGTATATTTTCTGTTACTTAAGATGACTACTGTCTCGAGATCTGTAAAACATAGCACTTAAAGTTAACAGTGCAGTATTGTGTACTTTAAAATATGTTCAGAAGACAGATCTTTTTTTGTTGATCCTTTTTTTTCTTTATTTATCTTTGTGGCATTCAATATTTTATATTATTTTAGGTGTACAGCATAGTGTTTAGACATTTATATAATTTAAGAAGTGATCCCCCTGACTAGTCTAGTACCCACCTGGTACTACACATAGTTATTACCATATTATTGACTATATTCCCTGTGCTTCACTTTACATCCCTGTGACTATTCTGTAACTGCCAATTTGTATTAATCCCTTCACCTTTTTCCTCCTGCCTCAACACCCCTCCCATCTATCACCCTGATAGATCTAGTACCCATCTGACACCATAAGTAGTTATTACATGATTATTGACTATATTCCTTATGCTGTACCCTGCATCCCCATGACTACTGTGTAACAGCCAATTGTGCTTGCTTCTTAATCCCTTCCCTTTTTCACCCACCCCCTCAACACCTTTCCCATCTGGCAACCATCAAAATGTTCTGTGTACCTATGAGTTTGTTTCTGTTTTGTTTGGTTGTTTGTTTTGTTCTTTAGATTCCACTTACAAATGAAATTATATGACATTTGTCTTTAGCTGTCTGAATTACTATATTCAGAACAATGCCTTCTAGGTCCATCCATGTTGTTGCAGATGGCAAGATTTTATTCTTTTTTAATGGCTGAGTAATATTTCACTGTGCATATGTACTACCTCCCTTTTATCCATTCATCCATTCAGAGACACCCAGGCTGCCTCCACATCTTGGCCATTGTAAATGCTGCAATGAACATATGGATGTACACGTCCCGTTGAAGTAGCGTTTTTTTTTTGTTTTTGTCTTTGTTTTATTTCCAGATAAATACCCAGAAGTGGGATTACTGGGTCCTTCTTTGTCTCTTGTTATAGTCTTTGTTTTAAAGCCCACTTTGTCTGGTATAAGTGTTGCAACCCCAGCTTTTTGTTTATTTCCATTTTCATGACATATCTTTTTCCATTTCTTTACTTTCATTCTGTGTGTGTCTTTCAATCTGAAGTAAATCTCTTGTAGGCATACCGTGTTTCCCCGAAAATAAACCTACTCCAAAAATAAGCCCCAGTTAAGATCGTCAGCCAGACGGATGCATTTAGTACATTATGACGATGTTCCAGAAGAAGATGACATGACTGTATTTGAATAAATGTAATTGTTGTACATGAAAAAATAAGGCATCCCCTGAAAAGATGCCCTAATGTGTCTTTTAGAGCAAAAATTAATATAAGACCCAGTCTTATTTTCAGGGAAATATGGTATAGGACCCGGTCTTATTTTCGGGGAAACATGGTATGTAAGGGTCATGTTTTCTTATCCATTCATCTCCCTATCTTTTGATGGGAGCATTTAATTCCTTTACATTGAAGGTAATTGTTGATAGGTGTGTAGTTGTTACCATTTTATTATGCATAGATATTTTTTTCATCTTAAAGGAGTCCCTGTAAGATTCCTTTAATACTGGTTTGGTGATGTACTCTTTTACCTTTTTCTTGTCTGGGAAACTCTTTATCTCTGCTTCCATTCTAAATGATAACTGTACTGGGTAGAGTAATCTTGGTTGCAGGTACTTTCTTTTCATCACTTTCAGTATTTCCTGCCAATCCCTTCTGGCCTGCAAAGTTTCTGTTGAGAAATCAGTTGACAGTCTTATGGGAGCTCCCTAGTAGGTAACTAACTGCTTTTCTCTTGCTGCTTTTAAGATTCTCTCTTTGTCTTTAACTGTTGGCATTGTAATTATAATGTGTCATGGTGTGGGCCTCTTTGGGTCCATCTTGTTTGGGACTCTCTGTGCTTCCTGGGCTTGTATGTTTATTTCCTTCACTAGATTGGAGAAGTTTTCTGTCATTATTTCTTCAAATAGGTTTTCAATTCATTGCTCTTTCTCTTCTCCTTCTGGTACCCCTATAATTAGAATCTTGGTAGGCCTGATGTTGTCCTGGAGGCCCCATGAACTATCCTATGTGTTTTGGATTCTTTTTTCTTTTCTGATTTAGTGTTTTGTACTATCTTCTAAATAGCTGATTTGATCCTCTGCTTCATCTAATCTACTGTTGATTTCCTCTAATGTATTCTTCATTTCAGTTATTGTATTCTTTATTTCTGACTGGTTCTTTTTTATGTTTCCTATCTCTTTGTTGAAAATCTCTGTGAGATCATTGAGCATTCTTATAACCAGTGTTTGGAGCTCTGCATCTGGTAGATTGCTTGCCTCCATTTCATTTAGTTCTTTCTCTGGAGCTTTGTTCTGTTCTTTTATTTGGGACATGTTTCTTTGTCTCCCCATTTTGGCTGCCTCCCTGTGTTTGTTTCTATGTATCAGTAGGTAGGGCTGCTATGCCACCCCATCTTAGTAAAGTGGCCTTATATAGTCCATGTCCTGTGGGGCCCAGTGGTGCTGTCTCCTTGGCCACCAGAGCAGGGTGCTCCAGGTGTGTCCCTTATGTGGGTTGTGTGTGCCCTCCTGTTATAGTTGAGCCTTAGTTGCTATTTGCACATCAATAAGGGAATTGACCCTCAGGCTGACTGGTTGTGAGGACTGGACTTGACTGCAGTAGAGGAGCTGGCCCTACAGAGCAGGATCTGCCTCAGCTGGACTCTAGTCCCTGCCCAGTCCCCCCGCTGGGTGTTGTTCTTGGAGATGTCCAGGTGATGCTCCAGCTCAGTTTAAATCTTGCCACTGAGCATGCCAGCCCCAGGGCCACTTTAGAGGGAACCCACGGCAGGTCAAGTTCAACCACAGCTCATGCCCCACTTGGGGCCACCTGTCAGGAGCCATAATGCAATCTGCAGATGGCTGCCATCCATGCTGGGCTTTGAAGTGCCTCAGGAGGCCAAGCCATGAACCAAGGCCGGCCGCTGCTAGTGCCAGGCTTAGGGCTGCTCAGCCAGAGGTACGGGACAGGCTGAAGCCAGATGCTGCTTGTTTGGATTTTGTGAACCTTTGAGAGATTTTAGGAAAGTCTGCAGCATGAGCCAAGGTAGGCCATTTGTACGAAAAAGTTATTGAAAGTGGCTTGGGTTTTCCTGAAAGTTGGGGTGGAGAGGGCGTGGTCTCAGGGAATCAGGGAGGGGTGGACGAAAAGTGATAGACAGTGTGATGGAGCCTCAGGTATGATGAATGCATGCGTTTGTACATCTGCACGAAGACCGTGAAGGGCTCAGCAGAGACAAAGTGATTTCTGCCAGCTCCTTCGTCTGGGAGAAAGAGGCCCCTCCAGCTGTCACCATGAGGCCAGACCATTCAGTTACTCCTCGTATGTCCCTGTCACCTTTCCAGAGGCTGCCCCAGCACTGAAGCTCAGAGCCAGTCAGTCTATCAGTGGGTAAGTCCATGTGCGGTCCCTTTAGGAGGAGCGGCTGGGGCTCCAGCTGCCCTCCGTCTCACTCAGCCATAATTTCCGCCGGTTTTCAGAAATTGCTGGGACGTCTCTCCCTGACACTGGAACCCTGGGCTGGGACTACTCGCTCCTCTGTGAGGACTCCCACAGTCACGATATCCCACCCAGTTTTTAATGGTTATACATGGGTGTGGGACCAGCCTGTTCTGCGTCTCTGCCCCTCCTACCAATCTCAAGGTGGCTTCTTCTGTATGTCTTTAGTTGCAGGGCTTCAGTTCAGTGAGACTTCAGGTGGTCCTCAATGATGGTTGTTTTGTAGTTTAGCAGTAATTTTGATGTAGTCATGGGAGAGGGTGAGTACAGTGTTTACTTACTCTGCCGTCTTGACCAGACCAAATTCTGCACCATTTTGACCAATCTATCTGTGTTCTTGACTGAGCCAGCTCTGATGCTGGATAAAATGCAATGTTTTGTAGCTTTCTGCTGTTTTTTTTTTTTTTTTTCTATTGCGTCTTCACAAGGTCTTTCTTTTCTTAAGATTTGTATTGAACTATAGCTAACATACAATATTATATTCGTTTCAGGTATGCACCATGGTTATTCAGTGCTTATATACCAATAGAAGTGATCACCATAAGTCCACCAACCATCTGACACGTACCACGCTATCACAATATTGCTGACTATATTCCCAATGCTGTATATTATATCCCCATGACATTTGTTTTATACCTGAAGATTTGAACTTCTTGTTCCCCTTCACTATCCTCCCCTTTAAGTTTTTCAGTTACAACTAACACTCAATATTATTTTATGTTAATTTCACGTGTACAGTATAGTGGTTAGACATTTATACAATTTAGGAATGATCCCCCTGGCTAGTCTACTATCCACCTGGCATCATACGTAATTACCATACTATTGATTAAAGTTCCTATGCTTTACTTTACATCCCTGCGAATATTTTCTAACTGCCAATTTATACTTCTTAATCCCTTCTAGGTTTTCGTCCATCACCCCAACACCCCTCCCATCTATCACACTGAGAAATCTAATCTCCTTTGTCTAAATATATTTCTGTAAATATCTATGAACTCAATGCATTTTGAGGTATCACCTTGGTTCCATTACCCTTTGCAACATAATAGATTTTTCTTTCTGAAAAATACTGCCCATTCTTCCAACTCCGTGAGTGTTAAAAACTTCCCCTTACGTTAAGATCAAGGATATAATACTTTGTTTCCATATAAGTAAAAAAATTAGGCTTCAAGTAATTTTTATCACCATGAAAGGAGTTAAATTACTTTATTCTGCAATTAAATGTAGAGTGAAATGTTTCTGACAATGAAGTAGTGAATGGTTTGAACACAATGCTCATGGCATAAATAATGGTTGCCTTGGTATTCTCCATGGCCAGTTAGCTTTAATCTGTTCCACCATTGCAAAAAGTCCTCCGTTATGGGCTGAATGTTTGTGTCCCCCCCAAATTCATACATTGAAGCCTAAGTCACCAGTGTAACATTATTTGGAGAGGGGCCCTTTAGGAGACAATAAGGTCACGAAGCTGTAGCCCTCATGACTGGGATTCGTGTCCTTATAAGTGGATGAGGACACCACAGCTCTCTTCAAGGCTAAGAGGCCCACCTGTAGGCCAGAAAGAGGGTTCTCACTGGAAACTGAATCTGCTAGCACCTTGATCTTGGACGTCCCAGCCTCCATACCTGTGAGAAGTAAAGATTTCTTGTGGAAGGCACCCCACCTGTGGTATTCTGTTATAGCAGCCCAAATTGACTGAGACATCCTCCTACCTTTGACCCACATGTTGCAATGAAAAAACATTGTATGTGGAATGAGATGGCCAGGTGGACAGACGGACTTTCACCAACCTCTTATTTCTTCATTAATTCTTAGACTCAGTAAGGGCTTAAATTATTGTAGCTATAGGTTGGGTTTATAGAGGCAGATAAGCACACTCCCTTAATCTTAAGTATTTTACAGCAAATTGGAGGATATATGTGAAAGTTGATAATTGCAATTGCAGTAACTATAGACAAAGCCACGTACATATCTATCTATCTATCATCTATCTATCTATCTATCTATCTATCTATCTATCTATCTATCTATCTATCTATCTATCTAATCTCTCTATCCATTTCTCCTATAAAATAGAAGGATGGGCTTAACCTCCAGAGTAAATAGAACAAAACTTTGTGAGAGAGACTTTATTGCTGAGGTTCAATTGCTGAGTGAGCGTTGATCAATGGAAACGTCCTACCAGGGGTAAGGTGAGAGGGTAATTCTGCTTGAAATACAGCAGGTACAGTTCCCCAGTAAGACGAACATTGGGGGTTTGGGGAACCCTGTTGTGACTGTAGTTAAAAATGACCCCTCAGGGAATTAGGAAGAGCTAAGATTGCAGGTGCATGGTGATATCACATGGTGAAAACCCGGAGAATGGGTGTTTCACCCTATGCCAAAGCCCCTTTCTTTGACATTGTCATTAATGAGAAGAATAATAAGAGCTAACTGGCTGAAGGTAGAGCGCGGACAATACCGTTTGTCTCACCTTGGTGTCTGCATCAACTAAATGGGAATAATCATCATAAAGTACAACGTAAAACTCATGCAAAAAAGATACTATTATTGTCTAGTGGATTGATGTATTGGGATTCGCTCTGTATACTCTTTAAAGTGAACGCATGACTTGGGTTGTCAGTTTTGGAACATCACTGCTTCTAAAATGATTACTTTGAATGAACAGTGTGAATGGGAAATATGAAAATGCGTACCTAGTAGAAGTCTCAAATTTTAAGTTTCTGTGGTTTGTCAGCAGTCTCATCTTTGTAAGGATCACAGAAAATGTAAAATCTTTGCACGAGACGCAGAGTGAATGACCCTAAAAACAGACTGACTGTATTTCAGTGTGCCATGAGGTAAGGGGACACGTAGGTTTCTATCTGCTCCTTGAAATCTGACTGTGCTGCTTGTCCTCTGAGGTCCTGGATGTGTTTCATGCATGCCTGCTCTTCACTCAACTGATGCATAAAGCCTTCATGCTGTGCGACGTTCTAAACACCCATTACCAAGTACTATTTGAGGTTTTGGGGTTTGTTTTTTTTTTAAAAAGCTCACAATGCTTTACACGTTATGGTTTATTAAGCCAGGTCTCACAAACTATTGAACAGTCAAATTGGAGAGTCCGTGAATATTATTGCAAACAATACAAATAGCCCCAAAGACCTTCCTAATCATAGTCATGCCATTTTCTAGGGAACAACAACAACAACAACAACAACACTGTCTAAGCTTTTACCAGAAAGAAACTGCATTACTGAAATAAGATGAGGAGACGCCGGCTTACAGCCTGTGGTGGTCCAATCTTTCATACCCCACACTTGACGGTCCATTGATTGCAGCTTTGCCAACCTCATTAGAAAAGATTAGAAAGACGCCAAACCGTGTTCATGTGGAAAAAGCCTGCAGCAAGATACTTCCATTTCAGAATTTTATTACTCCCTGACAGGTGAAAAGAAGAATAACATTAATTCATGATTCGTTGGCAAATATGCTAAATACGGAAGCTTTCCAGGTCAATGGAGATCACTGATAAGCTTTTAATGGACAAAGGTAGTCACTGCTCCCTGAGTCTTCTGTGTAATTTTTGTAAATAGATCAGATCACAATATAATATTTCTTATATGTTGTCTTCGCATATATTTGAATCTGCATCAGCTTGTTTGATGAATTCATAGCCTAATACACATTTTAACATAGGCTCTGGTCAGTCAATAGTATATGTTTGCTTTGCAGCTTGTTCAGGCTCCAGGTAATAAAATTTTCATTTCAGCCCATAGTGCTTCCAGAGCATAACTGCAGTTAGTACCGGGAGCTTGGAGATAAGCAAACCAGCACATAGAAGGGAGAGCCTTATTTAAATAGTCGTTCCTGAAGCTTCATGTCAAAGCTCGAGTAAAACATACACACTGGTGCACCGGAGAGGTTTCGGGTCCACTCATAGCACCAATGTTCGAATGGACCTTTTATCCTTTACCCTTCCATGCATGACGGGATAGGGCAGTGGAGATATGAGCACCATTTCATAATTCTAATTGCTGACCAAACATCCACTGAGAGAATGAGCAGGAAGTGAGAGAGCCAGGAGACAGAGAACATCTTTAAACCATAAAGGAAAAAACTCTCCCCATGTCACCCTTTGTATTAGTCCGAATTGGTAAGGTTGGCAGCTGTAACAAACAGCACCAAAAATCTCTTTGGCTTCTTGAATCAGATCTCTATTGTTCAGGCCCAAGTCCAAAATACAGGTTTGTTTGTTTATTTGTTTGTTTGTTTTTCCCAGGCAACTCACTTCTAAGCAATGGCTTAGGGATACAGGATTTTCCCATCTTCCCTCTTCCACAGTGCATGGCCTCTGAGGACTCTGAAATGGGAAAAGAGAGAGTATGGAGGGTGACACCGGGGGATGGTTTGGTGACACCACCAAGTCCAAACATTGCATGCTTACATTCACCCAAGTTCCCTTGGGCGGACAGCTACATGGTTCTAAAAGAACTTCCAGGGAGGGAAAAGAAAGTATTTGGTAGCACATGACAGCATCTCTCCTACTCTACTATACCTCACAATACCTCACTGTCACCCAGGTTTTACAAACATCCCAGGTGAGAGCCTTGTTCCTGGGGGTGAAGTAAAGAACGCTTAGCTTATCTGTCAATCAGACTCAGCATTCATGGCATTAGTTAGGACACTTTTTTTTCCAATTCAGTCAAACTCTATTAAGTGAAAATGGAAATTGATTGTTATCGAAAAGGAATGTATGATAGAGATCAAAATAAGAGGAATGCTGGGTCCTAGGTATATGTGGAGACAAGGGACTGAATATCAGTGGTGTATAGTTTCTGCAGCTCTTACGCACGGTTGTACTTCTGGACTTAACTCCTTACTCATCTCTTCTGTATCTCTTGTCTCCCTCTCTTCTCTATCTTTCCTCCCCTTCCTCCACCCCCTTCTCTTCTTGTCCTCTTTCTTCTTTTCCTTCTCTTCCTCCCCTTCTTTTTCTCTTCCCTTCCCTCCCCTCCCCTCCCCTCCCCTCCCCTCCCCCTCCCCTCCCCTCCCCTCCCCTCCCCTTCCCTTCCCTTCCCTCCTCTCCCCTCCCTTCCCTTCCCTTCTCCTTCTCCCTCTCATCTTCTCTCTCTCTATCATTTATCTATATCTATATCTCTATTAACTATCTTTCCTTCTTTCTGTCTTTCATTTCTTTATCATCTATGTACTTATCATCCAGCTGTGTATCAGGGTTCACGTTTCTCTATATCTTCGTGAACACTCCTCCTCCACCTCCTCCTCCTCTTCCTCCTTCTTCTCTGTCTGTCTGTCTGTCTGTCTCTCTCTCACTGTCTCTCTCCACGCCCCCCCCTCCAGATCTAACCCCTGACTCTGTTCAGTGTATGTGGGAATTTTTTTCTGGACAGTGGACCTTGGAATATACAACTCTCACCGTAAACAACCAAAGAAGAATGCCTTTCCTTCCACACCTATAAAAGGTCACTGGTTACCTTCACCTACGGCCTGGGGTCCACTCCTTGTTGTATTAACCATGAGGTTATGAAAGCGCAATGGAAGGTATATTTCTAGAAACGTAGGGCATTGCAGATAATTCTGTGCTTGCTCATTACACATTCTCCGCAAACACCAGAGTGGAGCTGAGAGGGGAGGTTTCCTTCTTCTCCTCTCCATGTGAATCGCAGTGATGAACGATTTGTCCTGGGGCAGCCATGCAGCGCAGAGTCATCATGAGACACTCGACATCAGTTAGTGGCAATTGTCCATTTTCTTGTTTAATCATGAGTCATTTACGATCATGTCTGAATGACATTTTTATGTTTTGTTCTTTCACACTGAGTAGAGATATTCTGCAGTTTGGTAGAATTCACGGGTTTAAGTCTTTGCATAGGTGGTGGTAGCTGCCCATGAATTCCAGTTCCAATAAGCTGAACTCCAAACAGCCCTTGATGACCGGGCTTTTGCTGAGGAGGCTCTGATGAGCCCATCAACTCAGCTTTCATTCATCTTGAGACGGACCCTAAGGTCAGGAAGTAAAGTTTCGTTCTCAGTGTCGAGTTAACTGATGGATACTGGATGCCTTGAGTGCCACTCAGACAAGTCAGAGGAACAGAATTCTGTCATCAATTAGCAGGATGGTTCTGACCACAGATAGTATTTCGTGACTGTTAAGAATACGGACAACCAGTCACAGAGGCACCCATTTGCATATGGTCCGACATCATTGATTGCTTTCCTTAGGTACACAGGATGCATAGGATATACAAGTGAACTATCTCATAAGTTACCTTTTGGCGTGTAAACATTTCTTGTATGGACTACTGTTTTAGGATTTCATATAATTTCCTAATTAAGATCACCTAATCAGGAAAATATCCTAAGTTTTGTCTTAGCCAAGGGAGACATAGAAGGTCGAGTTACACTGGCCTTGAAGCAAGTATTCTGAATCTTTTGGATGTGGAAACTGCTGTTCTATATGAGGAAGTTAAATTCAGAAACCCTGAAGATGTGAGTCCACTTGCCATGGAGCAGGCGTGTGTTAACATTTGAATGTTTCCCGTTGGGAAGCACTGACCACACACACACACACACACTCCTTGGTAAGTCATGCAGAACAAGAAAGAGGAGAACAGGTGACAACTCAGGACTGAAATGAAGGTACAGACCAGTGGTTCTCCAAATACAGTCCATCTACCAGTAGCAACCTCATCACGTAGGAATCTGTTAAAAAAACCAAAAACAGTTATTTAGGCTCCATCCCAGATCCCGAGATACAACCCAGCCGTCTGTGACACGATCAGATTATTCTATTAGGGACCCATCCTTACTTCTCTGCTGCTCTGCTGGACACAGGGCTTCTGGTATGTTCTTTGGCTTTTTGTGACACCCAATCACTTTGTTCTGCTGCTGAAATAAAGATAGTGATCGTTGACTGATTTTCAGAATGAACTTGATGCTGGACTCCTGAGGCAGCCTCTTGTCTAAGTCCCAGACCACTCCTCACTTCTAGTTTCTCGCCATTGGGTCAAAGCCAATGTCTTAAGCCAGGAAGGGGCTCCGAGCCCCATCTTTCCTTCTGTTGCTCTTGTTTCTCCTGCCACGCACAGAGAAACATCCTCCCTCCTCTCCAGCCCCAAAGATCTAGGAGCAAGAAATATTTCTATTAAAAGAAGGAGGGCCATTCTAAGATGTGGCAGGAACAGACTGAGGAGTGGGAAGGATGCTCGCTGTATAGGATGCTAAGCGGATAAGGAGATGATACTGGCCTCAGCAGTTCAGCCTCTGTAATGGGTCACAAGGACTGGAGTGGGTTAATTCATTTTAACTTACAACCCTGGAAAGTGGGCATTGTCATTCCCATTTCACAAATGGAAAGAAAGATAAAGAACAAGAAGACGAGGAAGGAGAAACAGGAGGAGGAGGAACAGAAAGAAATAGGCACGTTCACAAAATGGTGTTAATGGGACGTACAACTAAATATCAAGTGATCTTAAATTTTCAGTTTATTCAAGATCCCCAAGAAAAGGAGAGAGCACTGAAAATATGTTATAAGACTAGTGTAACTTTGCTGTAGAAATTGGACAAAGACAATAAAAAAGGAAAGACGTGAAGGTGCACAGGTGTGTATCAGTGTCTTGAAATACAGAAGATGAGTTGGTGGGGTTATCAGTAGATGACCCTAAAGCGGCTGATAGAACTAAAGGATGAGAGATAACCTATCCCAGGCTAAGAGGTTGGACATTTATTCTGAAAATAGAAGCTCTCCAATTTCATGGCCACTAGTAAAATTTGAGGACACCTATCACAACATATGAACCTGTAGTTATGAATTATTTACCTGTTATCCTGTATAATAATTTAATATTATACATAGTAAAATGTATACAAATGGCTTTCCTGTATGCGTATATGAAGATGCTGAAGAAAATGAGATGAGATTGAAGTCTTTTAAATAAGAGTTCACATATTGGAATTGGATTTTAGAAAGGACGTCTTGGTGGCCTTACAGAATATGGAAATTGGATGGGCGAGATGGACAAGAGAGAGACCTGGTTTTCTCACGTGTGGTCTCACATAGATGCCAGCAGAGTAGGAACTTCCAATGGCCAAAGTTGAAACAGTTTAGCAACCAAATAAAGAAGTATCTCTGGGTGGTGAACACACAACGTGTTATATAGACGATGTATTACAGAATTGTACACCTGAAACCTGTGTAACTTTACTTACCATTGTCACCCCAATACACTTTAATTAAAAAAAAGAAATATTGCATTATCACACAATGTGTTAAAATAAATGTACATTCGTCGATGCTGATATAAATACATGATTGAGAAAAAAATAAATGCGCAAAGGAGAATAATAGACATGACTTTACAGGAGAATTCTAAGTAATTTATGCCAACACTGCACCCTCCAGGAGTTGGAGCATAGCCTCTCACTCCGTAAGTGTGAGTGGCAAAGTGAAATCCTTCCAAAGACAACAGTATGCGAAGTAAGACTAGGAGGAAAACTTTGCCATGCACGGTTCTGACAAACAAGACTTCAGCCAGCTCATCAAAGTCAACATGGCGAAGAAATCATGTTCAGATACGTTCCCTTGATATGATGTGATCAAAATGGAGTTTTAGGGGCGGCCAGTTAGCTCAGTTGGTTTGAGCGTGGTGCTCTTAACAACAAGGTTGCCGGTTCGATCCCCACATGGGCCACTGTGAGCTGCGCCCTCCACAACTAGATTGAAACAACTACTTGACTTGGAGCTGATGGGTCCTGGAAAAACACACTTAAAAGAAAAAAAGGAATTTTACTTCAGTGGACTTCTCTCCAGAAACCTGTAACCCAGTTTAATCATGAAAAAAAAAAAAAAAAAAAAAAAAAAAAATCAGACAAATCCCAGTGGAAGGACATTCTACAAGACACCTGACTTGTACTTCTCAACACTGTCAAGGTCATAAAAAACATATCAAGTCTGAGAAACTGTCAGTCTAGAGAAATCTAAGGACATGTGACAACTAAATGTAATGAGGGATCCTGGAACACACAAAAAGGACATTAGTTAAAAATTAAGGAGATTTGAGTAACATATGGCCTTTAGTGAAGAACAATGTGTCCAGATTGCTTCATTCATTGCAACAAATGACCCCTATTGATTTATACGTTAAAAACAAACGAAAGTGGGTATAGGGCAGGTGGGCCTATCTGTACTATTGTCCTTTTTTTGGAAATATAAAACTATTCAAAAATAATAAAAATACAAAAGTTTATTTAAAAACAATGGTAGTAAGACACCCAGAGGCAGATTTTGCAGAAGCCACAGGAGGAGAGAATCCAAGGAGGGGCCAGCCAAGGGTGGGGGGTGGGAGATGAGGGTAAAGGGGATCAAATATATGGTGATGGAAGGAGAACTGACTCTGGGTGGTGAACACACAATGGGATTTATAGATGATGTAATACAGAATTGTACACCTGAAATCTATGTAATTTTACTAACAATTGTCACCCCAATAAATTAAAAAAAAAAAAAGAAAGAAAGAAAATCATTGTAAATAAACCACGCTGGGAAGGGAGTAACTTTAGGTTTCAGTTAGAGAAAGATCTAAAATGACCATTAAGAGAACTGTTAAAAAGATTCTGGGATTTTTTTTTTTTAAAGCAATTTATTACTTACTGTAAAATAAAATTTAAAAGCAGTTTTCCATGCCCTCATTATTTTCTTTATCAATAATATTTTAAATGTTTTAGGTCCTTAAAGCTTTTTAGAGAGCTCTGTTATCATATTTCTGAGTCTTGAAATTTTTTTCATATGGATAGTTATTAAATGATATTAACCAAAACTTAATTTTCTAATTAAAAAGTATAGTAAATAGACCACTTATAGAAATTCAATTAGAGTGACTGGAAAGACAGAAAGATATTTATTTTCCCTCAGGGTTACAAAGTCCTTTCTTGACTTTGAATGTCTATCAACATTACCTTCACCTGTTTCTTGGCTCTAGAAAAATATATTAAATGTCACAAATGAAGAAGATGTAACGTTGTCTTCCGATTATATCTAATCTGTTCTTCCACCCATATCATCTCTTACTATTTATGGGACAGATGTTTCCTTTTGCTGACAGTGTGATAACCAGGTGAAGTTAAAGGGAAAATTGACATAAAATTGCAGAAACACACTGATGTTCAATAAATATTTGAACTCTTCTTTTGACTTTTTTTTTTTCCAAGTTGAAATTTATTCTGTAAAAAAGGGCATTTCTAAACATTTTTCTTCCTTCCAGTTTTCCACACTTCATCAGTCCTTTGGGAGTTGCCTTGGAGCATGTGGCTTTGTTTTATTCGGTTCCAAATCCAGCGATGGCATCTGGCATGTTACTGGTGCAGTTTACTACCTCTGGCTCTTTCTGTAGCACAGTACTCACCACTGTACATTGAACCCCCTCTGGTCTCACAGGGAAAACGCTCTATCAGGTCATCACAGAATTTTATTCTCAAGCCCACGAGGAGCAGGCTGAAGCATCTTGCATTTTTGCCTTCTATGTAGGTACAAAATTATTCCTTTTGCTTGGGTGAGTCAACTTTTGAAATGTGTTTCTTGGAAAAGCCATCGGATTTTTGAAAGAAAAAAAAATAGGGAAAAAAAAGAGTACGAGGCATGTATTCTTCTGGGAAGAAATTATAATTCAGTAAGAATAAAGATACTTGGTTTTATCCATTGATGACATTACAATCATACATGAGAACAGAAATGATAGATTCCATCTACTCAGACAGAATCTTTGTCTTCTCTCTCCTATAGTATTTCTTAAAAAAACAACAACAAAAAAACCATATTAGATGTTTTATTAGTCTCATTTTCAATTGCTGAAAATTTTGGTAATATCATTGGCACCTATCCTATTTCTAGAAATGTCGTGATTATTCTTAAGTCAGTGATTTTTCTCAATGTGTGAAATAATACATTTAGTCACTTTAGCCATCTGACACACGAGAAAATGGATAACTGAGGGAACCATTGTCTACGCTTGAGGGAATTGTGTAGCCAGGTGGGGACCTTATTTGAAAGCAGAATCACAGCAGATATAATAGTGAAGATGAGGTTATAGTGGAGTAGGTCGCCCCCCGATCCAATATGCCTGGTGTCCTTATAAAAAAGGGAAATGTGGACACAGAGACTCTCACACGGAACGCCATGTGAAGAATGGCGCTATGCTGCCACAAGTCAAGATGCTAGGAGTGAGAAATTAGACACTCCCTTCCCTACACCTTCGTGGAGGGGCACGGCCCTGCCCAAATCGTCATCTTTGACTTGGAATCCGTTTTTGTTGTTTAAACCTCCCAGACGATGGCACTTTGTTATGGCAACCCTAGGACATGAATGCACCAACTTTGGAAAATAGTAATTGAGACAACAGGAATTGTACATGGGTGTTGTTTATCTAAAACCACGTTTTCCCTGGCAGTCTCTGTGCTCTCTCTACATCAGGGTGTCTAGCCACCGGCTGAAACCAGTGGAGGAGACAGATGGGCAGACTGCCAGACAGGGTCCCTCACGCTAAGGCTGGTTTTTCCATCTCAGCTCTATTAACACTTGAAGTTGGATCATTCTTTGGTGCCCGGTAGCTCTGTCCCCAACATCCCTGCCCTCTAACTACTCGATGCCCGTAGCAAACCTGCCTCTTCAGAGGTGACGCTTAAAAATGTCTCCAGATGTTGCCAAATATCCTCGGCTGGGGACCAAGTCACCCTGTGGTGAAGCTACTGCTTTTCGTGATTATGCCCAAGCAAAACTTTTCACACACAGACTTTTCTTTTTCATTTAAAAAATAAGTTCAAATGGGTTCTTGAGAGTCATTCTGATTGAGGCAACTCCTGATTCCTTGAGAGTCTTTGTATAGCCAGCATTTGCTCATCACAGGCCAACCGTAGAATTATCTGAGGACCTCATTTACACAATTTGCGTAATGCCTTGCTTAAAACATTCTCATATACAAAAGTGTGATCAGAAGATACGGTGAATGTTTAAATTAAAAAATATATATTACAGTAAAAGACACATTGCCACTCATTCTGCTCAAAATACTCTCTCTCACTTGCAACACACTTATCCATCATTCTCGCTACTTCCTGAAGCAGTTCTGGAAGTCCTCTTTTGTGAGTGTCTTTAGTTGTGCTGTCGTGGCTGCCTCCATGTCCTGAATCATTTTGACTTTGGGGAAGGGCCAGAAGTCACACCATGCCAGTTCTTGTGAATGACGTGGATGAGGACACACTATAATGTTTTTATTTGACAGAAATTGCCGTACCAGAAGCGATGTGTGTGACACAGAGCATTGTCATGATGGAGGATGAAGTAAAGACACTCACGAAAGAGGACTTCCAGAACTGCTTCAGAAAGTGGCAAGAATTATGGGATAAGTGTGTTTGCAGCGAGGGAGAGTATTTTGAGGGAGATTAATGGCAATGTGTCTTTTACTGTAATAATTTTTAAAAATTTAAACATTCGATCACACCTCATACTTACTTATAGTACATACACTAAATATGTTATATTATTAAAAATACTTTTAAATAAGAGTAATCAAAAGCCAATTTGGCCAATCAATACACCAGAAAATAATAATTTCTTAATGACATGAAATAATTCATTGATGCATGCCTCACATCCATTTTCATTTTAAAGGTTTAAAGCCCTGAAATTGTTTGAATTATATCAGATTTTTAATTAAACATTACCTAAAGTGACCATATAAAGACAGTTTATTTTGCTTGACAAAGTATCGATAATATAAAATTTAGCATCTGGGCCAACCCATCATGTCCACCTTTCTGGGTGGCTTTTCTCCACCGATTTACCTTCTAAGTGACAAACAGATTTGTGTGAACCACGAGAAAAAGAAGATTAGTTTGGTTTGATGGTGACATGTGACATACAGGATTCAATTTATCGGAGAACTCAATTTAAAATTTCGCGAAGGAAAGTTGGCTTCTCACATGTCAGAGGTCATTACTGAGGAAAGTGTAGAGTAGCCACTGGAAAACGATTGAAATATACAGGGCACCACTTTTAACATCTCTTTTGTTCTTTAGATTTCCATTAACTGGATGGTTAAGCTGTAATTTCCAGTTTCATTTCATGCTAAAAGTATATGCTGTCTATATAATTAGTGACATGTTTACTGTTCCATCAACCTCCTGAATAGAAAGTCATTTGATGGTGTCCTATTTTCATGTTGTTCTAATAGGTCTTTTTGTCAGATAGAAAAGATAAATACCAGTGCCAAAAATGAAGGGACCGAACACCTATTTACTCGGAGACATTATCTTCCCTGCCTTATAGTGAATATTAGGTCTGGATGAAGTACAAAATGACAGTTAAAAAATTAGTCTTCCGATCTGTTTTTGAAGTACAAAGAAGCTGTAAAATTTTTACTGAGAACAAGAAGATTTTTATCACATATCCCCAAACATTAATAATACAGCATCATCTTATGCCTTGCCTTTTTTCCAGCTTTTACCGTTTGCTGAGATATGTTTGTTATGTACCAAGAACATAACATTATTTAAGAAGGTGGCTGTGTTAATATATTTTCATTCAATTGTTTATTCAAAGTTAGTAACTTTTCAGATCATGTGAGTCACATGGTATGTTTTAAACCTGATATATCAGTAAATATGCTTTCTTTAAGCAAAATCAATTCTACAAAAGGTCAGTTTCATGCAAACTATATTCCTCCAAATATATTGCTAGAGATATCAGATGTGAGTTGAATCGATACCCTTCCAACGAATTCATTTGGTATGAAAATCTTTAGATATAATAATTATGGAAGCAAAAGAAAAACAGTATATTTCCATTTTGCATTTTTACATTATTTCGTTTAAGGTAATATTCCTATTTATTTGGGGACCTGGGTCTGCATGCTTATAATTATTTTCAAACTAAAACCAGTAACTATTTTGATTTCTACATGCTGCATCCAAAAGAAGTTGTTCATAAAAGGAAAATTTCAATTTATAACATTTTATTAAGTTTATTGGGGTGACATTGATGAGTAAAATTTCAAATATTTCAAGTGTACAATGCTATAATCCATCATCTATATATCACACTGTGTGTTCACCACCCAGAGTCAGTTCTCTTTCCATCACCATATATTGGATCCCCTTTACCCTCATCTATCACTCCCTTTACCCTCTGGGAACCACTAAACTGTTGTCGGTGTCTTAAGATGGTGTTAACTGTTAATGACTTTCATTCCTTAGCTTCGAATGGTAACCTAGTAGCTCCCAGGCAAAGTAGTTAGTTTGAAGAGGGTTAGTTTGACTGGGACTAATTTATCACGGGTCAAAGCTCCATGAGTGTGTACAGAGATGTAGACTTTGTCCCCAGGAGGTCTTGCCACGTGTCTCTGATTAAATGTTCTTAGGGAGGCAAGCTAGTATTTGTAGGTGTGTTTAATGATATGATAGGAAAAACGTTGATTTCCCCCCCGACACACACCTAATATATCTTGATTGTTAGACATGACTGCAATTTTCTTCTTCCCTAAAGCAACTATGTGCTGGATAAAGGAGGGTGAAGCCTTAGAAAGAGGTAAATGCCTATTTTAGTTGTTTGGGGAGTTCTGTGAAGTAGTAGTTGGCCGTTAGTCTTGGATTGTTGGGTTAGAGAAATAAAAGAAGGGGTTATGAAGAAAAGAAGACCAAATGGAAGACTAAAGTAGATTTTAACTTTAATTTTAATTGATTCTTAGGACTTCGTACATACTGCGATGGACTGTAATTTCGATATGACTGAAGCACACATTTTTTTTTTTTTTTTTTTTTTTAATGTTGAAAGGGAACATACACCAAGCTAATGTGGCTGTTTAGGGCCTTGGTGAGCAGGAAAAAGTGGAGAGACAAGGAAGGAGTTGGATACAGAGGTGAACTGCTGACAGTGTCCATCTGGCCAGTACAGACAGACTGCACAAGAACACGTAAGAAAAAAGGAAAACAAAACGAAAACAAAAACACAATCCAACCATCAAAGTAGGCGTGGAAGTAGAAGCAGAAGAACGAACCGTGGACGAGGATGCTAGGAACCGGATCCAAAGCATCAATAACACAATTGGGGTGATTTTATGAGAAGGACCAGTTTTCTGCTGGCATTTTAACCCCACTTCCTGGGTTGGTAGTTGATTTACAACATGTATCTTCTTCTCCAAAACCAAACAAGTATCTGGCAAATGCTGATAGATTGGTAATACATAGATAGATGATAGGTAGATAGATAGGTGATAGATGATAGATAGATACACGATAGATAAATAGTGGCCTCTCTATATATGTACATAAAATGAATTTCTCCAATAAAGGAATTGTTGATCTTTTTAATATTTTTTTCCAATAAGAAAACCAACAATTACAATACAGGTGGAGAAATGGATTTGTGGCTAAAAACAATAAACTAAACAATAAACTAAATCTACACAGCTCTGAAGTGACTTCTGCTTTGTGAATGACTCCTCCTAATTCAATAACGATCTACGGTCTCTGAATTCTGGGGTGAAGAAAACCAACTGAAGAGAAAAAGGGCTCTTATATTTGAAACTATATATTGATTTTGTTAGTCCATCAATAACATATAAATCACTGCTAAAATTAGGCTTGTAATGAATCCATAAAACTGTTAGTGTCTCTTTTATTCAAAGAAAGATATTTGCCAAAATCCGAGTACATACTGAGTTGTTTGATTAAGCTTTTGTGTTGTGATGTGACATGTCTGAAAGTAACAGAACGTTGGTAAGAGAATTATCTATTTATGGAGGTTCTACTGAGTTCCAGGCATTGTTCAGTTGCTAGGGGACAAACCAAACACCATGGAGATGTCACCAGAGGCTCACGAGGACGTCCAAAGAGAGGACTCAACCTGGAGTAGTGGTGGCCAGGTCCTCGTCTTCACACAAGAAAGAATCAAAGAGCAAGACAGATGCGGGAAAGTGTAGGAAGTTTATTGAAACAAGCATACACACTTGAGAGGGAAGTGTGGGCAAACTCAGAGATTGAATCCCACCGAAGAAGTCCTGCTCATGGGTATTTATACCTCCTGGGGGCAGGTTTTGGTGATGTCCCGTTGTAGTAACCACAATGTAAGTGAGACCGTAATGACGTTACAATTAGGTAAAGGTCTGGTCCCGGTCAAGGGGATTAGCCTTGCTGGATAAAATTCATTCTTGTTCTGCTGCAGCTATAGATGGATAAGTCACATGTTACT
Organism: Rhinolophus sinicus; assembly: GCF_057876585.1. NCBI lineage: Eukaryota > Metazoa > Chordata > Mammalia > Chiroptera > Rhinolophidae > Rhinolophus > Rhinolophus sinicus. Next base: position 2,329,961 of record NC_142518.1, on the reverse strand, counting down.
TGCGTAACTAGTGAGGTGCATCGTGTTGCATCCTGGAGGGGGTTGTTAGTGTCCTCGGCTACCTGTCCTGCCTCAGTGGGATGGTTCCTCTTAACTGTAATAACCCAAGGAGCAACAGAATCAGAAGGAAAAAGGCGAAAGAGGAGGAGGAGAAGGAGAAACAGGAAGAGGAGGAAGATGAGGAGGAGGAGGAAGAAGGAAGAAGGAAGAAGGAAGAAGGAAGAAGGAAGAAAAAAAAGGAGAAGAAAAGGTGGGTTATATAGACATCCTTTACGGAAATGATTCAGATTCTGAATCTCTGGAAACCCTCTGTCCCAGATCTTAGGAAAATGACATTCGTATGGATCCTCAGTCAGAAATGGTCCTGACAGAATAATTTCCTAAACCCCCAGGTCTACTATTTTTATTAACTTTTGTCAAGTGAAAAAATATATTAGTTGTATTTTATTTTAAATTAGGTTAATTTGCTTCTACATGCATGAACTCTTCAGTAATTGCGTGTAATATGAATGGGTATTATTACAGAAATTAAAAGGAAGCACTTGGGAACAATGAAGACATATTAGAAATACACATAAATGAACTTGTCCTCAAGAGTCTTTTGTTCCTTACAAGTATCGATGATTGACTTTCAAGTAAAATGCCAACATTTGTCCAATATGATATATAATTTTATTTATGATGACTTTTAACTTTTTCTTTTTGTTTTCCAGAGAAGTCCCAAACATAGATTCAGTATATATTTTTAAATTGGTTTTTAAGTTCTAGGCCAAAACTGCCACTCAAGAGACTAACTCATGACATTACCTGGAAGAAATAACATTCATCTTTCAAATCAGATTGAATTTTAAACTCTGTATAGAAGTTTGAATGAGCGTTGAATTTTAAACTCTTCATCTTATAATCATATTGGGTTAATGTTTTCTTGATAGAATGTATCTAAATACAAAAACAAACAAAACAAAACCAAAAACCCTGTAGGTGTTTACGCATGTATAGTGTAGTACGTATAATACGTAGATTGTACGAAAAATGTCACTTTCTCATTTTATTCGGCTAGTTTCCTCACTGATGCATTCGATATTTATATCATATATGTGTGGGTGACATCTTTCAAACATTTAATATTGTAATGTCAATGTATTTCATTTACACATGTCTGCAAATAGGCTTGAGAAGACATTCTTCTCTGTAATCCGACTACATAAATAATATTAAATTATTTAATATAGTATTTAGTTAATACATTAATTATGTTGAATATTAATGATAACATTTAATGATTTGGTATAAATGCTAATGTTTTATGGATATTTTAATAAGTAAAACCATTTGATATTTATTCATGTTTAATAATGAGAGCTATACACAAATGCAAAACAGCGTGATTTTTGGAAGGTAAAAAAGAAGCATTTTTAAAATTAAAAACAATCGTTACAGTAAAATAATCTTAATGCAATGTCCTTATCAAATTCTAAGTTATTTTTGTCCTTTTTCTTCTATTGGCATGAAATTAGGAGATATTCTTGAATTAGGCAACATTAAACACATTTTAAGAATAAAAATGATGTACAGACAACAGCAATAGTTCTATATGTGAAATTTGGATTCAAATGATAAGTACAAGCAAACTTATTATTGGAATTCTTTGGATTGCTGAATTTGAATTGAGTAGGCAATGGTAAGTACAATTCTGAATAATGCAATAATATACAATAGTGATATTACAATATGAGATTCATAAGTACAATTTTTTAGGGTTTTTTTTTCACATTCAATAGAGTTTTTAGATTTCACTTTTTAAACTACTAAGCACACCAGTGAGCCTTTTCACAGTTGTTTGGACCTAGAAATGTAAAAGAAAATTTGAATGAAGGATTATGCCATTGGGGTTTGAATATGAACATACAAACCAATCCATATCTGTTGATGGAGTTACGTGCATTTTCTAATGTAAGTGGGTTTATTAACAAGGGAATTTGCCAGTGTTATGTCCACTTGAGATCATTGCTTACACAGAGATATTTTGATTTTTGAATTTTAATTTGAACAAATAAGTGCCAATATTATTTGCCATCAGAGCTGTGCGCAAGAGAACTTGTGTTAGCAGCAATTTCCTACTTGAATTGAAATTAGAACTAAGTTCATTTGTGGTTTTCGGGACTTAATCAAGGAAGAACATGAATGTTATTTAGAAATCTGAATGTGCATTGTAATTTGAATCAGTAAGCACACCATTGTAATCTGGAGTTTAAGCTGTTAAATGTACCAGCACTTGTTTTAACAGGTATTTAGTTTTTAAACGTTAAACACATAAAAACGAAGGTTTTGTGGTGTCTCAAATGGCAGTATTTCATCTTTTCTTATGGGTGAGTAGTATTCCATTGTGTATCTATACCACATCTTCTTTATCCAATCATCTATGGAAGGACAGTCTTTGTTGTTTCCATGGACCTCGAGATTATCATGCTAAGCGAAATGTCAGACAGAAAAAGTGAAGAACCATATGACCTCATTCATATGTGGGATATAAAACTGAGAACAACAAGCGAACAAGACAAGGCAACAAAGAAACAAACAAAAACTCATAGACACAGCCAACAGTTTAGTGGTTACCAGATGGTAAGGGGGGAGGGGAGATGGTATAAAAGGGTAAAGAGGGTCAAATATATGGTGATGGAAGGAAACCTGACTCTGGGTGGTGAACACACAATGCAATATACAGATGATGTATGATAGAATTCTACACTTGAGATCTACATAATTTTATTAACCAATGTCCTCTCAATAAATTTAATGAAATTATTTTTTTCAGAAAGGTTTTATATAGAATGTGATATAATAAGCTTACCTGTATTTTTTATTGAAGTTATTTGGATTTTGGAAGCTGAATTATAATTTGAATTAAGTAAAGCAGTGTCATTTACCAGAAATATGTAAATAGTAGAATTTGATCTGAAACATGGGCTAATAAGTAAATCAGGGTTATTTGCTTTTGGAATTAATCTATGTACCACTCCTTGTTATGGTCTTATTTGTATTTTTGAATTTAAATTGGGAATTCTACTAATGAATATGCTAGTGTTATTTAGAAATGAGGACTTGTGTTTGATTCCAATTGAATTCAAATTAGTATGTAGACTAGTGGTATTTAGAATTTGAACCAGTAAGCACACAAATATGTTATCAGATTTATCTGGACTATGGAATTTGAATTAAAATTTGAGCTAAAAAATAAATCAGTGTCATTTGCATTTCAACTAATAAGTGTACGAGTTCACGCCGTTGGTGTTACTTGGAGTTGGGAATTTTGACTGGAAATTTCAATTGGAGTTTCCAGACTGTTATCTGGAATTGAAAATTTACCTTATAATTGAATTGATAAATATACCAGTATTATTTGTAATTAATGTAAGTACACCAGGGTTCTTAGGTTATTTGAGGTTGGAACATGAATTGAAATTTCAAGGAAATGTACACCAGTTTAATTAGAATCTGACATAATGCATGCATATGATGTGCTTCTTATCAAATGTATTTAAATTGTAAAAATATCATTGGAATTAGAACTCATAAGTAAAGTTGCTTGGAATTTGAACTAATACATGTACCAGTGCTTTTTTTTTTTTTTTTTTTTTAAATATTTTGATTGGGGAATTTGAAGTAGAATGTGAACAAATAAATAGACCACAGTCATTTTTAATTTCAGCTAATAAATGTACTAGGATGTTTTATCAAAATTAATTAATTAAGTTAGCCACTGTTATTTTGAATTTGTTCTAACAAGTCAACTAATGTTACATGAAATTTGATATGTATACTAGTATTATTCGGAATTTGAATAGAGTGGATAATGGTTGTTATTAGAGAAATTTGCATGTTGGGATTTCAATGGAAATTTGAACTGATAATTAGAGACGGAGTTATTTGGTATTGGGCCTCAGAAGTGTGCCTGTTCTCATTATGGGTGTTATATAGTTTGGGAAATTTAAATGGGAATTTGAGTTGATAAGACCACCAGCATTGTGGAGAACTTAAACTATAAAGCGAATCATTGCTTTTTATCAGAAATTTCTGGAATTTGGGATCCTAACTGGAAATTAAACTAATGATTAGAATACCTACTATTGCTACTAGGCACACCAGTGTTATTTAAATATTAGCCAATAAAAAATTTTTAAAGAAATTTTAATTGGAATTTGAACTTACACTTATGCCAGGGTGAGTGAAATTAGAACAAGTACATTTACCAATCCATGTTGTCACTGTGATTTGGATTTGGGACCCTGTGTTGGAACTTAGAGTCCTAAGGCCATCAGTATTATTTGCAATTTGAATTAATAGTTAATATCATTGATGGAATCAGAGCTATGTAGATATTCTAAGTGGAACATGAACTAATAAGCACAGCAGGGTTAACTGAAACGTGAACCTAACACCTGCACCATTGCTTGGGGGTCACATTTACTAACACTTTGGAATTCAAATGGCATTTGATATACAAGCCCACCTGAGCTTGGCTGTCAGAGTTCCCTGCATGTTGACACAGGACCTAATACCTACATCAGTGTTATGTGAAATTTGATGTAATAAAAGCATCCAACCTTGCTATTATCTTTATTTGCCACTAACAGTTAAAATGGTCACATTAAGGGGCGGCCGGATGGCTCAGTTGGTTACAGCACGAGCTCTTAACAATGGGGTTGCCTGTTGGATTCCCACATGGGATGGTGGGCTGCGCCCCCTGCAACTAAGATTGAAAATGGCAACTGGACTTGGAGCTGAGCTGCGCCCTCCACAACTAGATTGAAGGACAACGACTTGGAGCTGATGGGCCCTGGAGAAACACACTGTCCCCCAATATTCCCCAATAAAAACTAAAAAAATGAAATAAAAAATGGCCACATTAATATATTTGGCTGTAATCATAAAATAGTCTATTTGTCTGAACTTTTAAAAATATAAAACTGATAGTATAATTATTTGATACAGGGATTTTCTTTTCTTATTTTTATTAAAATATAGCTAACTTACAATATTATATTAGTTTAAGGTGTAAGGTACAGCATAAGGAATATAGTCAGTAATGTGGTAATAAATATGCATAGTGCCAGGTGGGTACTAGACTAGTCAGGGGGATCACTTCTTAAGTTGTATAAATATTTAACCACTATGCTCTACACCTGAAATTAATATAAAATATTATTGAATGCCAGCTGTAATTGAATATTTTAAAAAAGTGGGGGGAGGGAAGGTGAAGGGGAATAAGAGGTTCAAATTTCCAGATATAAAAACCAATAACTCACGGGGATGTAATGTACAGCATCGGGAATATAATTAATATTGTGACAGTGTGGTATAGTGTTGGATGGATACAGGAATTCTCTTAATGGGACTTATTGTAAACCAATTAAAGAGAAAAGGATCTAGTCACAATAACAGTATCTATTACCCGCCCATTAATTTAACGTGTCACTAAAGCCAAACACTTCCTTGAACAGCTTTGATGGACCGTAATTATGTAATCACCTAAAATGCCCATGCGAGATTATTCTATAACTTACATCTTGAAGGAATGTCAAGGTAACTTCAGTGTGTATCTGGAAACACAAGTGTGTTGACAAGATAAACATATGTATTTAGTATGGTACAACAGTTTGATCATTTATACCTTGAAAACATATCTACTATGTTTTCAAGCTGAGACAAACCCTAATCAAAAAAAAAAAAAAAAAGAAAAAGAAAATAGTACCTGTATTCTAGAATTGTTTTCAACATTATGGACATAGTTTTAGAATTTGGTGGTCTGTTGTAAAAGCTACCCTATATGTTTTATCGATATCTTCTTCATTTTGGAAGAAGCATAATATACGGTAGGCAGCATAATTCAAAAGATGGTGAGCTATGTCTACTGGCTTGCAATTGTATTTTGTGCATTTTTGGAATCAGAATTGAGATATACATTAATAAGTAAATCAGTGTAATTTGAAATTTGAATTTCTAAGTAAACTATTACAGTTTGGAATTTGAATATGTATGCATATATTAAGTGAAATCTTGCTATGGAGATATGTGGGTATTGAAATTGGAATTGCTATCTGGACCTTTAATTACAAGGGACCATTTTGGAATTTGAACACAATCACCATTGATTGTTACAGTTTTTTTTTTTTTTTTTTTTTAGTTCGATGTATTAATCATAATTTAAACTCATCATTCCAACAGGATTATTTGGCATGACAAGTGAGTAATGTGCCAGTGCTTGTTTTGGATAGAGTTGGGTTTCAGAATTTGATTTTCAATTAATAAGACCATCAGTGTTGCTTGTTAGTTGAACTAATATGTGTACATACCAGCAATTGTTACAAGAGATATTGAAATACTGGAAATGGAATGGGAACATAGCTTCACATCAGTGTTACTTTGAATTTGAACCAATAAATGCAACAGTGTATGTTACCAAAGATATTAGATTTGGAATTTATATGAACTAGTAATTATACCAATATTATTTGAAATTAGAAGTCATAATAGCTTCAGTGCTTGGGACCAGTGCAATTTGTATTTCAGTATTCGAATTAGAACTTGAATTAATAAGACTACAAAGGCCATTTGCAATTTAAGCTAATAAATACATTAGTGTTGTTTATGGATAAATTAAAATATAAGTAGAAATTAGAATCAGAACATAAAATAATAGGTATAACAGTGCTTTTTGGAATTTAAAGTAGTAAGAGTACCAGTACGTAGTCTTGGTGTTACTTGGATTTTGAAATTTGAACTATAAATTGACATAATAAACACACTAGCATTATTTGGAATAATTTAAAAGCATTATAATTTGATCCAGTAAGTTATTTAGAATTTCATTAAATTAAGTGCTTGCTAACTGGGCTATTCAGATTGTGAAATTTGAATCAAAGTTTGAAATACGTATCCCAATTTTCCTTGGAATTTGAAGTAATAAGTCTACCAGAACTGGTTTTCAGGTATATTGGTTATTTTGACTTTGATTTGGAATTACAGGATAGTGTTATGAGAATTTGAGTCAAAAGGACACTTTTGCATGTTATGGAAGCGTTCTCATTTTGTGTGTTCTCATTCCCAAATACTCTGGCTGCTTATACAATGTTTACCTACTGGAATTAATCTCATTTTTTATAGCATCAGTTCTCAATTACCATCCATTTTACTGTCTCTCTCAGTTGGCTTCTGGAGTACTGATAGGTACCTCTTTAAACATTGACATTGTATTACAAATCAATTTCAGGTCTTGCCAAAAACAAACAAAAAAATAGGTAGGGCTTTATTTAGACTTTAACAGTGATAATAGATAGTTATTATAATCCAATGCAGAATCATCAACACATGAGAAACCTGGGAGTTCAGTTACCAATGTACAATCAGAAAGAGGGCTGTGATTTAATGGGAAACACAAACAGAATGATTTGTATCTCACAGGGTTAAGACAGACTTTTGGAAGAGTCTTAGAAAGCCATTGTTCGTTTTTTTTCCAGCAAACAGACTGGTAAGTTGCTGTGTAAATTGGAACACAGAGTGAGGTGTGTGTCATCATTCCAGCTGACACTGACACCGGCTGACACTACCAACGAGGCAACATCTCCTGGAAGCATGCGCACAACAATTAATGTGGCTTAAATATGATGCCAATTATAAGGAAAAACATTTGTCTTCTTATGTACTTTTATTTTGATAGAAAAATTCTCAATTTTTAAAACACGTACTTGGGGATTTTAGGCTAACATTCTTCAAGGGTGCATTATTAGGGTAATGAGGACCCCTTGTTCTCAATTCCTCCAGTGTGTTCCGGGTAATTTGAGTGTAAATGGGAAATCACTGGAGAATAGAGAGTAGCATGCTTAACAGTGATCCCCAATCAGGGAATACGTAATTCTGTACATCACATATCAAACAAAAATAAAGGACATTCAAAGATTATCAGATTCTGCTCATTGGATACGTATGTATGAATGTGACTAGCCATTAATAATTTGATATAAACACATATAACAGACATATAATATGTATCACACATACACACTGTCAACGCCATCTATCAAAAACAATACTCCAGATAGTATTCGGGGGAGAATAATCCAGAATGTGTTTTTGTAAGATATGTGTCTACACAACTAATAATTCATGTCCCCGAATTCTGGTGAATGGCCCAGTCAGGGATGAGCTACCACTGAAAAAAGAAAACTTTGTTCCCTGTAGGAATAGACTATTGACACTTATCTAAATTTCAAAAGCTGAAAAATGCATATAGATCAGTACGTGAACAGTTTCACCAAGCCCCACATTTGTTTCTGGCTTTCTTGAATCTATATAGAGCAGAGTTACTCAAAAGATTTTGAAAGGAAAGCAGCAGTAGTTCTGTTTTAGTGTCCTCTGCCTCCGAAAAGTGAGTCATTTGTGGGTAGATTCATTTGTTTAATCTGTTTTAAGAAAGACAACAAGAAAGACACCATTGGCTCATGCCATAAAATGCCAGTCATGCATTTGGCAATCTTGCTAACGACTTACCCCCTCAAATTTTGTGAACAAGGAACGTTCTTCTCAGCCTAAGAATCCAGAGTGCCTCCGAGATGGAAAGTATAACGCACAAAATGAAACAGACGGCATCATTTTCTGGAGCAGACATCGGGATGTTAGAATATAAAAGCTAAATGAGGCAAAAAGGATCTGTAGTCACATTAAATGTAGATTACCTTCTAGCTCTTTTTCTGGCTTTTATTCCTTTGGTTTATTTGATTCCAAGTGATTATTTCCCTTATTTAGTAAACATCTCTTGGGTGACTAATAGGTGGCAGACCTGAGCTAAACAAGAGGGAACCAAGAGAGAGAACACATCCTCTCTGCTCGAAAAGAGACCATAATATAGTAGAGCATAAAACAAGGGAGACCTGTCACCCCAATGGAAGGGTTTCTCCACCTCAGAGTGTAGAGGTAAACATTGTATAGAAGCTCCAAGGAGGACTTTTAAATGTCTCTGACAAGGGCACCCAGCATGGGAAGGAGAGTGAGGAAAGAACAAGATTATGACAGAGGAAATTGACAGTCAATTTTATCCATCCGGTGGCTGCAATTATTTGCAAAATTAGATTGACTCACTCTGTGAACATCAGCCCTCAGAGAGGTATCCACAGTCCTTATTTACTGAAGGGATGGGATGGAATTGCCATGTAGATAAATAGTATTCTCGTACATTCTCTGAAGCTGAATTGCAGCCATGTTGAGGACACATTGATTCTACATGTGTTTCTGCAATTTTGTCTTCATTGTATTACCACAATCAGAGGAAAACAAAGACGTGTTTCAGGGTTTTTTGGGGTGTAATGGGTTTACTGTCTTTTTAAAATTAAAATTTATTGGGGTTTTCACCACCCAGAGTCAGTTCTCCTTCCAGCACCATATATTTGACCCCTTTCACCCTCATGTATCACCCCCTCCCCCCTTACCCTCTGGTAACCACTAAACTGTTGTCTGTGTCTACGAGTTTTTGTGTCTTTATTTGTCTTGTTCCTTTGTTGCTTTCAGCAACCATTGTCACCCCAATAAACTTAAAAAAAAGAAAAAATATTATTGGGGTGACAATGGTCAACAAAATTCTGTGTTCCCACTCAGAGTACCCTGTGGAAATACTAAAACTGAGAATAAACAACGGGTGAGGGTAACAGGTGGTTTAATCTACCAGTTCATATTGTGACCTTAATTTCTTCATAGAAACCAGTTATTGAAATGATTTCTCAAAGCATATCGTTAACTTAATCACCGTCCCCACTCATCCTGACTGGCCAGAAGGGGCCATCTTGCGGTAAGGAAATGGTTCAAATGCCTGCTTTTCTGTTTATTGGTAATTTCTATTTAGAATGAGGGTGGTGGACGGGGCAGGATTATAAAACAGACATTTACACAATTGCCACATGCTAAGGTGAACATTATAAACAAAACCCAAGTTCTCTTAAAATGAAATAGCAAAATGTTGCTAAATAGAAAGAAGTCAATTCCTATTACCTGGGATACAATTATTGCCAACTCGATAAGGGAACATTTCACCTCTTTTATTCCAGGCAAACAAACACGTGCTCGATTTAGAAGTGACCATTAAAGACTGTAGTTATTATCTTTGCAAAGATGATATGGGTGTTACTTCATCTCTGTACACATGCCTCCAAGTGTTGCTGAACATCTAGTGTAGTCTGTTCGAAATGGGAGTCGCAGCCTTCAAGGAGCCTTACTAATATTCTAACGATTAAAGAGAATATAATTTTGAAAGGTCATGCTTTTCATGTATTTCTTATGTGGGCTATTCTGGTATTTCTACTCAACATTCCATGCTTGACACTGCTCTGCTGACACTCCTTACTATCTGATTCTTTGAACATATTAATCACAGATATTTAAAACTCCTGTTCTGATACCTGTAAAAGCTGGCTTTGTTGCGGTTTTGTTTCTTCTGTGTTTGTCTTGGTTTTCAGACATTTGTAATGGCTTCCTCTTATCTCTGGTACTTTGATGAAATGCTGGCATTGTTTAAAATAATTTGGAGAAATAAAATTGGACTTGAGAGGTTGTCATCTTCTTTCAAAGAGAGTTTATTTTCACTTAACTGAATTGGCATATGGACATCTTTGAAGCTGGTTTTCTTTCATTGCCAAGACCCATTTATTTATCCATTTCCGATTCACCCCTACTTCTAGGCTGCAGCCAGTCAGAGTTCCAAAATAAAGACTGGCATTTTTACCAGCCCCCTGCTCCAAGGCAGGCTCTTGTGTCCACTGTTTGTCGTGCAGGTACAGAGTAAATGCCAATGCCTTTGCTCAGGTCCTCAGACTCTCAGCTAATGCTTGTTTCAACAGACCCTGTTGAATCATTCATATTTTGTGAGTTGAATTCACGTCTCAGATGCTGAGTTAACTCTGCTGATCCCTCAAAACCTCTGTCTTGGTATCTCTCAGATACTTTCAAATAGAAATCGTTTACATTTTCTGCCTTCTTCTATGGTTGGTCAATAGAAAAGCTCCTCACAGCTCAAGGCTTAATGTGAAATAACAATAAAAACAGCAATGATAAATAAGAATTTTTAAAAAGCCTCATGCTCCCAGGACGCGTTGCCTGAGCCCCTTGCTCTGTAATGCTAAGGTCTCAACTTGTACCTGCTGACAACTCCATATTGTCCATTCCTTTCATGGGTCACTTGGCTTCAATTCACTCTTAAATAGCTTTGGCTTGGAGTTCTCTGAATGTCTAATGACCACAGATTTTCCTTCCTAGATAAGGAGTTGGTGACCTCTATATTTTATTATATATATTTTTTCAGTATTTGTTTGTGTTTGAAATGAGAGCAAAAACTGTTTGATCCTTCCAGTCCACTGTAGTCTTCAGAAGTTGGTTATAATCAATTGGTTGGACTCAAGTGTATTTTCCATTCGTTTTAATTTTGAACACAAATACATGTAAGTACTTTAAAGCTTACGTCTCCACTGGAAATCTCAGTAATTAAATTACACGTTTCGAATCCCTGAGCTAATTTGATTCAATAAAGAGAGAGATTTTGCACAAATGTTCTCAGCCATAAACATCCCCGTGGATTTCTAACAACTCGTATTTCATCATTCATCTCTCTCTGTCTAATTCTCTCTCAGCCTCTCTTTCACACACAAGTGCATTTGCAGCTTTGCAAAATGGATAGACAGTAAAGTTGTGCTTAAAACTGGTTGAATCTATTTAGAAGTTGGTCACAGAGAGATAAGCAAATAGTGTCACTATCAAGTATCTAGTACTTGAGGAACAGATGATTATGAATGTAACTAAAAAAAAAAGTTCAAAAACATAGGTAAGTCTATTGACTTCCCCCTGTAGATTGGATAAAGTCAAATTATTTCATATCCAAGTAACCCGTTATACAATGTCAAACAATTAAGTTTGCGAAGTTGTTGCAACGATGTTGCTAATCATTTTTTGATATCAGAGGGAATATTCAATATGGATTTTTCCCAACTGGACAAGTAACCAAGTTGACTATTTGGAAGTGCTTAAAAGGCTGCGTGAAAAAGTTAGACGACCTGAACTTTTCGCCAACAATTCATGGCTCTTGCATCACGACAATGCACCAGCTCACATGGCACTGTCTGTGAGGGAGTTTTTAGCCAGTAAACAAATAACTGTATTGGAACACCCTCCCTACTCACGTGATGTGGCCCCCAATGATGTCTTTCTTTACTCAAAGATAAAGGAAATATTGAAAGGAAGACATTTTGATGACATTCTTGGCATTAAGGGTAATACAATGACAGCTGTGATGGCCATTCCAGAAAAAAAGTTCCAACATTGCTTTGAAGAGTGGACTAGGCACTGGTGTCGGTGCACAGCTTCCCAAGGGGAGTCCTTCGAAGATGACTGTAGTGATATTCAGGAATGAGGTGTGTAGCACTTTTTCTAGGATGAGTTCGCGAACTTAATTGTTCAAACTTGTAGTCATTGCAGAAGGATGGAATAGATATATACCTCTCTGCTTCCAACCCCTAAATAAATTACCATTTGTTTTATATATTTACTTACCATAGTTTTGTAAATTACTTCACTTCCTTCTTAAACGTTCATGGAAGATAAAAACAGTTTAATGGTTGGCAGTATGTAACATAAAACATACATAATTATTGTGTGTATTCCGTTTAACCAACTTTCAATGTTTGATTTGTTTGTTTTGGTTTTATGTCAAAAGATCTGTATAACTTGAAATGCTGAGTGTTTGAATGCTCTGGGCTATGTGAGGATTTGAAGCCACAGTGTAGATGATATAAATTTACAGACATACTTGAACATACTCTTTTTCCCACTTCCATGTCCTTTAACCAGCAAGTAAGAGTTTTTTTTTGTTTTTCAGTCTCTTGAAAATATAAAAACAAACACAAAGGGAAGAAAAATTCAGTTTTCCTAGGCATCGAAAACAGATTTCCAGAGTAGAAGTTATTCAATGACAGATACATAGCAACACATGCAAATTGTCCTCTCTCTTCATCAGTCTCTACAAAATCTCACTCCAAATGTCTTCTTGTCCTATTTATACCCTGGTGAGCAAAATCTTTTGGGCTCCCACTCCTCTCAGACCTCAAGGTCTGATGTGTTCTGGTCTAAGTGGTTCTCTGCCATTAAAAATTTTTTTCTTGACAAAATGTCAGTTAATTCTTCTCTCCATCCACCACAGTTTTATTGAGCTATGCTCGCTATCCATCACTGTTTACATTTAAGGTGTACAGCATAACGACTTGACTTATACACATTGTGAAATGACGACTGCAATAAGGTTGGTTAACATCCATCAGCTCATATAGACACAAGGGGAAAAAAGGGTTTTTTCCTTGTGATGAGAACTTTGGGGATTTATTCTCTTAGCAACTTTTAAATATCCCACACAGCAGTGTTAACTCTCATCATGTTGTCCATTACATACATTGCTGAGTCTTCTCTTTGCCTACGCTCTTTTGCCCAATAATTTGGTAAATCTGCCAAACCTCACTTATTAAGTATCTCTCCAGTTCTCCCTATTCTCTCCTCATCCCTAGCCCCACACTGAGTTCAAAGTCTCATCATTCTTTGCCTAAACCGCACATGGTAGTCAGCTAATACATCTCTCTACCTCCGTGAAACAATTTGTCCAAAAATCTGGTGAAGCTGGCCAAGCACACATGCACACACCCATATGGAACATGGACATTTCTCTGTTTATCAAGGGAGACATTTGTAATTGTTAGCATGTGAAGTCGTTCCTTTTCAGCACTTGAAACCCTCACCTGTAGCACATCCCCCTGAGGAAAACCAATGCCTCATCATGTCCGCCCAATACCATGCGGCATAGCTGTGAGTGTGCGATGGGTGGTCTCACTGCCTAGAAGGTTCTTCCTGCATTTTCCACCGATGGAGTCACCCCATTGCTGAGAATCACCCCGTCCTTCATCACCGTTTCTGGTGAACATTCCTTTCTACACCCAAGTGAGTGCTACCTGCCTCCTTTACGGTTCCTATGACAATATATCTATTTCTCTTTTTGATACTAATTATTCCATTTTCACTGTTTACTCATTGTCTCTCTCAATAGATTGCACCACGTCTGACCCATGCGGTCATGGATGGAGTCCTGTTCACCTTTAGATACGTGGCCTTTAACACAACGTCTAGTCCAAGATGCAGACTAATGACGGAGCAGGTGGATGACATCACTGAGCCCAATGGCAGCTTAGCGTGTTCACCTGTGATGACCGACGACGTAGTGATCGTGGGGAATAAAATCTACCTTGGAGCAAATGTTTTGAAAACTCTTTTTGTTATTTCTATGTAGGGGATTGAATAATAACACTAATGATGATGATAATAATAATGAAGGGAAGAAGTAGGACCAACTCTAGTTAGCAACACCAAGCCACTTAGTGTTTACGGTTCTAAATGATCCCCTTACCAGTCGTGATAAGTCATCTTCCTGAACAAGCAAAACTGACTCCGATACAGAGAACAAACTGATGGGAGGAAGGTTCGGGGGCTTCCTTTGACCTTGACCCCCACGCATCCACCTCCTCTGACCTTCTCCCACACGCACCCACTACCAGGTGTGTCTGGTCGTAGGGGGGCTGGGTGACAAAGGGACGGGAGTAAGAAGAACTACTTGGCAGTGACAAAACAGTCCTGGGGACGTAAAGTACAGCACAGGGAATACAGTCAATAATACGGTGATACCTGTGCATGGTGCCAGGTGGGGACTAGACTTACCGGGAGGCGGGATCACTTTAAGGTACGTTGTATAAATGTCTAACGACGGTGCTTTCACCTGAAACTAATACACAATGATGTTAAATGCCAACCGTCATCGAAAAAGAAAAAAATATATTCTGCATCTACGTCTTTGAAGGAAGAGTTTAACACTGTTAGTTGCTCTAAAATCAGCCAAGACCCTGAGGGGCAGCTCAGAGAAGGGTGGGCAGGGTCAGGCTTCAGTGATGCAGCCGATGGGCAGGGTCAGGCTTCAGAGGTGCAGCCAGTGCCCTGGTTCCCACAGGTGGTCCCATCTCATGAGGTCTTGGAGGATCTCACCAGGTCTTGGGAGATCTGGCAAATTCAGACAAGATCTCGCGAAATCTGGGGGGATCTCGCGATATCTTGGGGGAATCACACTGAAATCTGGGGGAATCTCACGAGACATGGGGAAATCACGCGAGATCTCGGAGGATCACGCGAGATCTCGGAGGATCTCGTGGGGCTCTCGGCGGTGAGGAGAGCTCGCTTGTCTGTGAGGAGTCTCGCTCTCCGTCACCTGTCAGGCCGCCGTCAGCCCTCCTGATGCCACCAGCCTCAGTCCGAGGCGCAGTGCAGTGGCGTCGCTCCCCAGGGCCTGCGAGGTACCGGACTGCGGCCCAAAGGCCGTGTGGCGGCGGGACCTCTGGAAGCCAGAACCGGGCAGCCGGGCCTGTCAGGAGCCGCACGGCCGCCCGTGGGGGATTCGGCTGAGGAGCCCCGGGCCCAGTGCCCCCTCTGCCCAGGTCCGCCGGAACCGGAAGCTGCGAGGGGCCCACAGCGCGTCCTCCGAGGCCCTCGGACCTGGTCCTGGGGAGAGCAACCCGGCAGCATCGGGGGACAGTGACCGCCCCTGTCCCCAGGGCGACTCCGCAGGCTCCGTACCGGCGCCCTGGGCTGCTCATCACGGTGCTGTGCACCCGGTGCGCCCTCCGTAAGTACCGCCGGGGCCTGAACGTGCGCACCTGCCTCGGCCGTGCTTAGGGGAGTCTGTACGCAAAGGAAAATGAGAAAAAAAGGAAAAAGACAAAAGGATTTTGTCCGGGGAGGAAGTGGGAGTGAGGCCTTCGGAACAACGTTTTCCCCGAAAATAAGACCTAGCGGGACCCTCAGCTCTTATGCGTCTTTTGGAGCAAAAATTCATGTCAGACCCGGTCTTATTTTAATATAAAATAATATAAAACAAGACCAGGGCTTATAGTAATCTTTGCTCCGAAAGACGCATTAGAGCTGAGGGTCGGGCTAGGTCTTATTTTGGGGGAAATGGTATTATTGCATGTGAAATAACTGCCTACGTTATTTCAGCTGTTCCTCTGCCCTCGATTAGGTCACAGGAGGTGGGAGGGAGATGCGAGGAATGACATGGGGCAGGCACGGGATTTCAAGGTCGGTCCAGATGCAGGTGCAGTCGAGTAGGAAGCTGTACCCTCTTATCCTGCGGGCCGTTGAATCACAGAGCAGTGGAGTTAGATTTGGGAACGTTGCAGAGGACAAGCATGGCTATTACAAGTGGGGAACACGGTGCTGCAAAGGCCAGGGGCGAAGCGTGATTTCTGCTCTGGGCCCCGGGCCGGCAGGACGGCTGGTGAAGATGCTCGGAAAAGACCTGAAGGTGAAGATAGTTTGTTAGACCTTGATATTGTAAAGCCGAAGAGGAAGGGAACATTTCAGTTTCCTGCTATTATGTGTAGTGACGGATGAGCTTTTGGATTTTACTTGAAATGGGCTGCTTTATTCTTACCTACCTGACGAGTTAAGGACACAGGAACTGAAGATTATTCACGTTCTAAAAACGCAATACCGGTGGTGCCAGGAAAATGTATGCAAGTGGACACTTTGGTCAAAGTTGCTCAAGCCACATACGTTTCTTTTTTAGCACCCTCTCTATATTTCCCTTTAAGGCTGGAACGTCTAGTATTTTAAAAGACTAAGACTTATAGAGAAAGGTGGAGGGGTAAACTCAGTTTTACCGTAGAGTCCTCTCTGAAAACCGTAGTAGGAAAAACCAGACAAGAAGAAAACTCCACCTAATAAAATAAGAGTTAGGGATGGACCATAAGCCCAAAGACCAGGTTGTGACCCAGGTGTGTCTGGTAGTTCAGTTTTCGACAAAAATCTAAGCAGGGACGACACAATTCTACCATTTTCTACGGGTGGAGGAGTTGTCGCTACCCAAGTAATAGAACCAAGTTGAAAAAAGCCTTAGTACAGGATTCTTCTAGAAAGCTGAAGATTGAGGATGGAGCAGAATATGGGAGCAGCAGGGATATCCATAAAAGATGTAATCCAATCACTCCTTCGTCAGTCTTTCCCTCCCCTTCCCCCTCATTCCTTAATTCCTTTTTATCTTTTAAACAGTCATGTGCTATGTGTAAGCCTTTCAATTATCCCCTACAGTTGGACATCAAATAGATCTCTTGAACTAATATAGCAAAACCTAAGCTTGTGTCTCCTAGGCTTCACCATCACATCAACTGGCCCAGGTATTCACCCATTTATCCAAATAAAACAGGACTTTACACCCATCTCCAATTCTCAGTCATTTCCGTTAGACCTACCATCAAAATACACCCTGAATCACACTATTTCTTATCAAACCGTGGCTACCACCGTTGTCGACACGTCATCATGTTCTTTCTACGGGAAAAGAACTCCTAAGCAGTTCTCTTGTTCTCACAAATGCCCCCACTGCCAAATGATTGTATCCCCACCCAGATGAAACCTGGGTTCCCTCACACATCCTGCGCAGCCCCACGCAACTCAGAACCTCTGAAATTTCCATCTGTTCCCATCGCACACCCCTTCCCCCCCACCCCACACTCTACTCAGTTCTATCAACTGGTTCTTTTACCTGCTGCAGGAATTTTACTCAATCCAGCGGTCCCTCCTTGCCCCATGTAGGTGGTAAATTGGCCAAAGGACAGTTGGCCCAGACCTGTGGCAGGTGGTCAACACAGACGTCATCAGTGGGAGAATCATTGGCGCATTATGACACTGGAACACATGCAGCACCTGCAGAGCACCTGGGGTAAGTAAACAGTGAGACACACTGCGTACTGATGAAATCTGTCTGCTGGTTACTGCACAGAGACATGAGTGACTGGCTGTGTAGACACATGGAGCTGAGCAAGCGTTTTCAAATTGTTTTTAATATTGAAGCCTGTTTATAGACTCATGGATATGATTTGGGAGGGGGGCAAACATTGATGCTGCGGGTTGGGGGGGCTGGCGGGGGGAGGCAGTGCTTTAAAGGTCACCCACCGAGGTATGTGACCATCAGCTGTTCTTTGCCCCAGTGTGTAGTCCTTGAATCTCCTGGCCACCTCTTAAGGCTTATCTTTACATTTCGTGGGAAGTGGCTGAGTGTGTTGCCTCTGAGTTGGTCTGATTCCGGCCAAGTGTGTTCCTGGATGTGGCTCTGGTTGGCATATAGCTGTCTACACTGCTGGGAGCAAGTGCCAAATGCTTTCAGTTTGTTTACTACACTTTTTCAGTAGCGTGAGTGGCTATGTAAGGTAGCTGGTCCCTTGGATTGTGTTTCGCTGTGTTTGCGTTTCTCTGTTCGCCTTGAGATTCCGATCTTGCCTGGCATTTGGGACTGTACAGTTCAGAGGTTGTTACTGATATGTCTCCGTGACTGCACCACCTGCAGCTTTGTGTCTGGGTGTGCCTGCATTCTGGTGCACCCACACGAGGCCCTCTGACCAGAGGGTGTCGGAGCCTGTGTCTTCCCCCCGAGCTTTCGTGCCTACTCCCTGTGGCCTCCATAATTCTCAGCGTCTGCAAAATGGAGTTCCTTTATCAAGGATGGGTTTGATATATAGTCAGTCCAGAAGAAGCTTCCGGCTCTAACAAAGCATTATCCCTCTGGAGAGGGATAACAGAAAGAAAGCCAGCTCTGACATTCAGTGAATGATCTTTGACAAGTAGAGGGAGTCATCTAAACAATTAAATGACTACAACTGAAGCTCACGTCAGGACTTTTGAAATGAGGCCAAAGAAATGAGAGAACGGAAACACATATCTTTAGAAATTCCATAAATAATTTTTGAAATAGGAACTCTGACAACCAATTAAACCAATATTTAATAAATCTCCAAACCCCAAGTCAATTAAGCCCTTCATAAAAGCTCATGACAAGAAATGTCGTTATTATAATGGTCATGGACATAAGAGGAGGGAATGACCTGACAGATTGAGAAAGGAATCGTCAAGGGACTTTTAATGGTGCTGAACCATATATGTACACACACACGTATGTATATGTGTGTATATGTGTGTGTGTCTATGTATATGTGTTTGTATATGTTTCTTTAATTGATGAACATTTCTAGTACCAGTGCATCTACTTTCAACATATCAAAATGAGTTCCCCTAGCTTTTGTTGGAATTTGGCTGAAAGATTTCCATTTTATTTCTTTGGAATATTTTTGAGAAAAAGAATGCTATATTTTGAATAATTTTGAAAATAATGCATTAGATTATAGGTTGTCTTAAACGTTAATTGAGTACTTATTCTGGTTGGCTGATAGAGATGAATAAGGGCTTATATATATTTAAACAAGAAAAATGATCATTTGTAAAAAAGACATTTTATTTCTATAAATGTTAAATGTTCATTTAAATGTTTTGGATCTTTAAGAAATATGTGTATATTTATATTCATATATATAATACATGTTTTTTTTCTTTTTTCCTTGAGTGAACCGGTAAGTCATAAAGAAAATGGTTTATATATGAGTTTACTTAATGGCCTTGGTTAGTAGTTTATAAGAAAGAACTAAAACATGTACATCAATATTTTGCTCTTTTAAATTTTAAAACATTTCATAGGTTTTATTACAAAAGCAATTTCATGTAATATCTTTAACCAAGATGCTTCTTGTAAAAATTAGATATATTTAGTAATTCTGTTTTATGAATTCTTATTGGCCTTATCTTCACCTTATCATAATGTGACTTAAATTTACTCTAACAGTCTCATTTCGGCAAGTCTTCAGTTTGTTGTTTGAAAACCCTAAATAATTTGAGTTCCCTATGTTTCCTGTTGGTTTATCCTAATACTACACTCACATCGCAGTGAGTAAACATTAAGATTATAAAATAATACAATGACTACGAAGGGAGTTAAAAGAGACTCAAGCTGCTGATTTATCAATGCAAATGAAATTAAAAGAAGAAAACAGAAAAGGAGAAAAATGAAGGGATGAATTAAGACCATAAGAATCGCATACAAATTGTCTAAAGGAGGAGGGACCAGAAAGGGAAAAGAGGTTAGGAGACATAACTCAAAGACAAAATATATCAATAAAACAGAAAGGTAAAGCCTTTAATGGAAAAAAAAATAAAGTGATGAAAACCAGTCTAAACATTATCACTTACAAAAATAGATATCCAGGAAGTACAAACATTTATAAAGAGAGAAATTGGCAGGCCAACTTTCTGCTGTCTGAATAGGACACAAATCTGTTAGACAGTCCCAGTGTTGATTTCAGGAGAGAGTTAAGTGTCTGGTGTGGAGTTCACAGGCGTTCTGAACAGGAAAGGCATCTGTTTTGAGATGAGACTTGAAAGGATGAATTGAATGGCCCTGTGAGACTGGGTTTGAGTAAGACAGAAATATGAATGTACCAGCACATATAAAGAGCATGAAAATTTAAGAGCAGGGTGAAGAAACCATATCTTACAATATAGACTAAGAAAAGATATGCACAAATGTCAGATAAAAACAAAAATTGTGTTTGGTAACAAAAGCCAGTGTTTCAAAAAATGGGAGCGAATCCTCATATCATAGGATTGGTTACTAGGTCATCTGAAAAAGGAACTTTTCTTGGAACCACTTTGGGCTGACTGAATCCTGGGGACAACCTTCTGTCTCTCTGTTAAATTCTGGTAAATCTGTGCACAGCAGCTGCCTGGTGCACGTTTTATCTTCGCAAGATTTTCATTGCATTTCTTTTGTTTTTACATTAAATTTCTGGTGAATGGCTAGAGTCAGGAATTTCATCAGTCCCCAGCAAAGCCTATTATTAGTTTTTTTCTGAACTGATTCCTTTCTTCTGACTCAGCTTTCTGGATTCTTCTCTCACAGTGCATCATCTTCCAGATTTGTTACTTCTTGGCACACTCTGTCTGAAACTGTGGAACAAGGTTAAGTTTTCATGCTCCGTAAAGATGACTAAGATTTCACGTCCTTTCAGATATTTTACAGACTCTTGAGGGATACAGTAAAACCAGTAAACAAATATGTTGGGAAAGACTGGGTATCACGCATATATAAAAGATAAGGCGTGTGTTGGGCGTGCTAATTGAGCGTCATATAAATTTATGTTGTGGCTTGTTGTTCACAACAGTGGTAAATTCCACTCTGAGGCTCTAGACCCAAAACAGTGATCAACATTGAAAATATAGGTCTCTGCCAGTTGTGCTCAAAATACACCTTTTAGAAGAAGGTTCGTTTAACCCTTATGTAAAAAAGTAAACAATGCCACTTCCCTTTTGTGTCTAGAGTTTTACTCATGTCGAGCTTTAGCAAAGATGTGTGCACCAGCCAGTGAGGTAAGTTCCATGACATAAAATCAGCATTGCTGACATCTACAGAGAAAAATGAAATGAGAAAGAGAGAGCTCAGAGCATCCTTGGAATATCAATGAAGCTTGAAAGAGAAAGATCTGATTATTCTTTTCACTGAGAAACATGTAGAAATGTTAACGTCGGTGAGAGGTGGCATCCTGAAATTCTCCTCTGTTTTGTATATTGGCATAATTCCTTAAGGAAATTAGCTCATGTTTGTTGGGAAATTGAGTTATATCATCTAATCAAACATTCCTTCTTAAGACATCATATGAGTAATACATTTTGCAAATGATGAATTAACTAGAAAATTGTAAATTCTCTTTTATTAGTCAATCTTTGGCAGTACACTAGCCTTAATGTTAAAAGACACACTTAAATGAAATTCGTAATGTTAAAAATGTCAGTACGACACATTTGTTAAGAAAAACAGAAGATGTTTGAGTGATCGTTATTTTTTTGTTTGTTTGGCTGCGTGGAGACTTGAATCTAGAGAGAAAAGGTTCCAGACATACAGATATTATAGGTTTGCAATACAGATACTGCTCATTATATGCACAGAAGTGCCTTTTGTGTCCAGAAAACCGCTAATCTGACAGGTCGTTGGTCCACATACGAACTGTAGTTGTCATGGGTGAGAGGGGGCGATTTCAGAATGCACTGTGGTCTTTTCAGTATATGTCCAGTTCATTCCAGGGCATGTGTGAATTTCTAGTGGGGAAGGAACTATGTAAGTTATGTGAATTTAAATCATTCAGGTTACAGAGTTTGTCATTCATGGCCCACTCAGAAAAATAGGTCCCCCCCAGCTAGTTGAAGATGAGTTACATGTAGGAAGCAATTTGACAAGGAGTTCACAGAGCTGGAAGGACCACATAGGGTACAAGGAGCATATGAGGACATGCCCACTTGAGGGAGCTATTCCTAACTCCCTTAGAGCCAGAGCTGGACCTACGTGGTGGGCGTTGGACCCGTGCAAGGGACAAAGCCACAGGTGGGAAAGCTTCTTGAAGAACAGAGAGAATGAAGCACGCGGAGGACTCACCTTTCTTTTCGTCCCAGTGTCCTACCATGGCGTCCTGTTGCTGAGACCAACTACAGGTGTCAGTTGGCAAGGGAGCCAGCCTGGTACAGACAGACAGAGCAAGGCAGGGTGAGGACGGGTCTTAGCGCAGAGAGGCAGAAATGGCCGACACCGGCCACTGGAAGCAAGAAGTCCCCGTAGAGCCGTTTCCTAGACCTTTCTAAATGTGACAAGAGTGTCTGCTGGGCCTCTAGCTGTAAAGGAAGGAACATGCAGACTTGAGCATTTTAAACATCTCGGTGAAAAGTACACAGTTTTGGAAAGAGCCCCTCTTCATTGTCTGAGATAATTTGCTGCCTAAGGTTCGTTCATCTGTGTGGGATTTATAAAGCTCTTCATGATGGAGGTGTTCTTACATATGCCCTATTGCATTTTTCTGGTACATTTTAAGTTTTGAATACCATGCAATCACCATCTTATTTTTCTTCTGGAATTATTTTATCTGGTATATTTAACTAGTTTTCCAGTATGCTTAATTTTTTGAATATCGTGCAATCACAATCTTATTTTTCTTCTTAAATTGTTTTATCTCATTATGTAAAGTGTGTGGACTCTATAACATGCAAACATGCATACATTCATTTACACACATAGGCATACACACATATAGTGATTCATACATATATAGCAATAGCTATATATTTGATTCTAATGTAAATTATGTCTTGAAAAATGAATATGAATTGTATCTTTTAAAAAATTACACATTTTAAATCTTCGATGCTGGTATCTTTTGTTCATTTTGTAAGATTCAACTTTTCCAACTAAACAAAACAGTGTTTCTAGGCTAAAAAAATAATATGTTTCCAATAGTAAAATCCCTGGAAATTTGCTGAGAATTGGGAGGCAGAGAACGTGGCAATTAGTTCTTAAAAAATGTTTTCCCCTGATGTGAGTGGTGGCCACTGGATGTAATGGCTTGTCACAGTGTTGTCAGGAAATTAACAGCCAGACTGTGGTCATGTAATGAGAAAAGTAAAAGTGGACATAGAAGTGGTTATGGAAAGTCCAAGGAGTTGTATTAAAGAACAGGAAAATTGAACTTGGAAGCCATTCAGAGATGTTTTGCCTTCCTAATAAACATGGATACACATTATAAATTAATGTTCAGCTGGGCTGCCCGTGGTTGAATGCAAGGCTCTCAAGAATCTAAGATAATTTCGTATGACTGTTTAACTCAGTAATGTAGATTAGTGGTTCTTAAAATTATTTTATTCGAGTATTTTATTAATGTCCTAAAGATGACTCAATTAGCTTACTCCTTATTATGCGTGCAAAATTGACGAAAAGAAAGTAAGACATGACTAATGGGCAGTGGAAAGAGTGACTCTGGTTAGGAATTCAAATAAAAGAATGAGCACTTTAATTTCATGGATATTAGTTCTCTCAGGGCAGATGTTCATCTACAGCATTTAGAAGCCACATTCGAGTACCTCGTTTTTAAAATCACTTGCTAGGCGTGTATTTCACACGTAAAAAAAATACAGCCGTGAAATGTTCTGTTTTGTTCTGTTTGTGTATTGGCTGGGAACGCGTGAATTCCTGAGGAAGAAGTGTTTGGTTTTAGTTTTACATTTCCTACCTCATGGTCAGATCGGTCTTTAATTTAATATTAGGTGTCTAATCCTCGTTTTGGAAGTATTTTCTTTTTAAAAGCATACAATTATATACACATTTTAAAATAATTTCATGTTATTGTATTAATATTCTGCATTTCTTCAATTGACCTTGAAGCATCTGAACAGTTGTAGCATTTGGGATCATTTGCACTGGAATTTTCTCTCAACACGAAAATTACATTTTTCTTTCTATCCTTTGTAAATGATGGTTGAACGATATATAACCAGCAAACATTTTCTAGGATAGGTATGGATGACAACTTAACTTGAATCATTTTAGTAAATTAGTTACATTAAGAATATAGGATTTCAGTAGTAAACAAGAAAATGGATTTTTTTCCAATAGTGTGTTTACTTTATGGTTATTACACACGGTTTAACTTAATGTAATTTACCAAGTTATTCATCATGTTTTAAAAATTTAAGAGTATATTCTTCTATTTTATCGGATCCCATTATCATTCCAGTCTCTGAGAATCCTTTCGTCCCTAGAATGCAGTCAAATAAGAGGACCGTTAGATTTGTATAAACCTATTAATTCCAAAGCAACACAAGAGAAGAAATGCTGTGATTGACAAATAATGTTCCATTATGTCCCATCCTAGGGTTCCTTGTGAACCACACCCAGAAGGTTCTCAGTTCCTAGCTGTGCTAGGGGAGTGTTAACAAGGGCAGAAATGCCTAATGTTTGGCAGGTCATTATTGTTTCTTCTAGTGCTTGAGACTTCAGCCTTCCGCAATGATGTGTGACCTTCCCACAAAGAGGCTGTTCTCACTGCTGTTGATTTAATTACACAGATGAACTTTAACTGCTGGAGAGCATGACTCCCCCACCCCCTGCCCCCGCTTGATTGGAACATATTTGCCGGTCTTATCCTTTGCTACAAAATATCCTATTAAACTCCAGCATCCATTTGAGGTCTTACTGTTTTCCCTGACATGATGCTACAATTTTAACCCTCTTCCTCCTGTTATCATTATTATTTTATTTTTAAATGGCATGCTCGCTAGATTTAGACATACAACTTTTAGTTCTGTCGAACTATTTAAATCTGGTTTAAAAGGATGGAAACCGCAACAAAAAGTGGACTGCCAAAAAGTATGCGGTGGGAAATAAGCCATTTACTTTCACGTTTTCCTCCTTTTGATGAACGCTGTCTTCCTGTCTTGGAGCCAAGTCAGAGATTTGTGTGTCATTTTCATTTTCTCTTTCTATCAAAAGAAAAACACTTCTGGAAAAGGAGGGCAGACCACGGCTCTCCTGAAAGATCAGTACGAAATAGGCAAGTTTCAATCAGTCCGTCCTCGGCACTGTTTATCGTGACTGCTTGCACTTGGAGACGTTGAGCAGTCTCGAGCCACTGTCACGTAACGTCTTCAAGTGGAGAGCTCACGTGTCGACCTGATGCGCCCTCTGGAGAGTGGTTAGGCGGTTGGGCAGCCTTGGGACCTTCAGGGAGGTTGTGATTATACATAATGGGGAAGACGGTAACCTAGATTAGGGTGCTGGCGTCCACGATATGATGGATGTACGTGTGACCAAGCAAGGACACACAGGGAGTGGAGTGAAGGCACGAGGAGTAAATTCTAGAAAGCCCCATTGGATCCAAGGTTCTGGAGAAGCCTCCTGCTGTCTGCGTCATCTGTCAGCCGTGAAGGAGTTTTACCTGGAAAATGCACAGCACTTGAGATCAAGTCCATCCGATGAACTCTGTTAGTGAGGGAAGCTCATAACATCATTATGTCCTCTATGCTTGAGCTGAGCACCTAACATGCTTTCTCGTTCTTTTCTAAAGTCCATTGAAGTTATGCTTAACCTGCTTCCACTGTCTGGGAATAATGAAAAGCCTCCTTCTCCCTACGTAATCCAATGGAGAGAGAGTATCCCAGGGATAATTTGCTTGGATCCTGTGTAAAGTACACTAATCAAATACAGCAATATGTAAAAAGGTTAAGACTGCATGGGCAAGTGCAATTTTTCCAGAAACCTAAGATGGGATTAAGATTTGAAAATCAGTCAACGTTTGTCTCCATAATTCCATTACCAGAATAAAGATGAAAAAAACATATGGGAGCATAAGGGGATCTTTTCAGGTGATGGAAACATACCACATCTTGATTGAGGTGGTAGAGTCTCCAAATCTTAAAACACATTTAGGCCTGTGCATCTCACTGTGTGCAGTTTTCATCTCAATACATTGTGCGTGAGCAGACACACTCACACAGTTACAGGCACAGGGCACGTAAGAAACAAGGGGAAGGAAACAGAAGCCAAAGTGGCTCTCCTCAGACAGAAAGATCTTTGCCGTCCTGTCTTTGTGTTGGTAAAAGTCACATCCATTTCTTTCACTCCTAAGTGTTTCATGGAATGATGACATTTTAAACTCTTTGACTTGGGATGAAATTATTCTCGAAGATGTGATTTGTTTTTCTCTCTCCTTCAAGTCCCCTTCACACACCTCCTCATGTGCGGGTTCTGAAAGTGTGGAAACAAATGTTTCTTCCTAAAAGCTTAGTTTGGGAGGGGTGGGGAGGGGAAGGGAAGGGCTCCATGCTTCAGTCTGTCAATGGCAAGATTTTATTTTTCTGACCACTGTCACTTGACAATGGAGATAGCAAGGCACCCATGTCTTACTTAGATGCTGCTTCTCTTTCTGCCAGTGCCCGTGCAGGGTGCTTTCTCAGTGGCGATGGGAGCAATGAAATTAGCTTGTGGTGTCTGATACAGGTGCAGTGACAGCTGAGACGAAGCTTCTATGAGATGAAGTTCGTTCCTCCACAAACGTGCTATCTGTCATGACCATCTGTGAGGGTGGCATCAGCGTCAGGGCAATGTCTTCCCTCCGTTGTGGTCAACCCCAGTGGACGAGGAGGGTCGCCTGTGACAAATCAGGCTGGGGCGTTTGATGTTCCCAACATACCCAGCCTCTACGGGTCTCTCTGCCCTGGTTGTGCAGTGACCATTCGCCACTGCCTTCTTGTCGTAATTCCCACCTCAGCATATAAAGAGGATGGGTCAAGGTAGACACTTCCGTTGGATGTCGGACTCCAGGTGTGTGGGGCTGTGTGATGCACTGTGTACACTACACCATGTAATAATCCCCAACCTGCATCTACACTGACGCTTGGGGGGGGCAGGGAAAATGAAATCATTCAGTCTGGAAGAAACCTGCCTCTCTCCACGCCCCAACCTGCTCCTTGCCAGGGGAACAAAAGTAACTACCTCTTTGACAGGGTTTAAGATCTGAGTCTAACTGTATTATTCGATGAGATCTTGTTGTTACTGGATAGAATTTCCTGGAAGGAAATCTCAGGCATCTCAGCTTTGTGCGCCTGCTTCTGTCCCCAACATGTAGAAGAGGGACTCCCCTCGGACTTAGCATGTAGGGGAGACCTGGTGCATTGGGCGTCTCGTTGAGCACCTTTGGTCACTGATGTCACCCTCTGTCCCTCTGGGATCTGCTTACTGTGCGGCCCTCTTCTGAGTTTACGTATGTGGCCGTGCCATTCCCTGTCTCTTCCCTGACTCCTTCTGGCCGACGACGTAACTGACCGTGGGTCCCATTACCGTGCCAGAACCCAGCACCTCTGAGCTAGCCTGCGTTCAGCTGCATAGGGGACCTTCTCCTAGTCCTTGCTCTAGGGTCCTCCGACTCTGCTCCGCCCTCATGTGCTGGCAAATTGCTGTGGACCCAGAGCATGAAGTCCATAGCCAGGCGGGGCTACCCTTCCGATGAAGTGGCTGATTTCACAGGCGTGCCTGCCTGAGAGCCAGCTCTACCTGCGTGCTCATCTCGGTGCTGTGCTCTAGAATCATGTCTGCCCAGAACACAGGGTGCCTTTTGCTCTAATTCAGATGCAATTCTTCAAAATTACTGGGTCTTCCACGAAAGGACGCCATGTGTAAGTTAAGTGACGATGAGCCCCAAGTCAGAAGAAAACACGTTCTGCACTTCAGTTGCCCCCAGGACGCATCACCGCTGTGCCTCCTCCTGTCAATGTGTAGTTGGCCTGCTAGGTGTTCAATCCCTGATGCACTAGACAAGGGCAGGGGGGGAGGAAAGGGCGGGGGAGTGTTGTTGGGTTCACATTATTCTACTTCTATCATGATACTCTTTGGAAATACGTATCAACCCAACTAATATAAACAAATATTACTCAAACTGCCCTGTAAAGCTTGCTTTTCTCTGTTTCCTTGTTGCCTACAGCTGCCAAACCGTTTGTTCCCCCGCACTCCTCCCAAGATGTCACAAGGGAGAGCCTCGGCAAACTGAGGCCCGATGGAATTATATCGGTCCCTCCCCTTCAATGGATTCCTTGGAGATGTGCGTGTGTGTGAAGGCAAAGTTCAGCTGGAACACAATGGGAACTTTCGGAAAGACAGCCAGCAGGCAATTAACACACAGATCTTGAGATTAACAATCATTACCTCTTTAGAAGTTTACCAATAAAAACTACGAGTTGGCCCGATTTGGAGTTGGGTCCCTGAGGCTGATCCCCTTGGCCATGTGCTTTGCACTCTATTCATGGCTACTGTCTTTTCTTAACCCTGTGCTGTGCTTCTCCCTCCCCACAACCCTCTTCGTGCTGGACGCGACATTTCCTAATTAGTCTAAGTTGTTCATGAAATGCAGAGAGGTAGATGACATTCACATCTAAGCAGTCACCAGGCTGTATCTTGAATTGTTGATTTGTAATGAGACTTGATTGGGATATAGCCAGCAGCCACAGGACAACTGTTATTGTCATATTTAAGGGACATCTGTCAGAATGCCTCTTAAATTCTGTTTGCGCCACTAAGATTTGCAGTCACTTCAACATTTCATCTTCGCCTAAGGGTAACAGGTGGAGGAAATGGGTACTATTTATGGCCTGCACTGTATTTCAGGTAAAATTGAAATTGATTTACCCTTTTCTGTTTGACAAATATTATTTTTAACCGTAGTTTGAACTGATTTATTTTTCTTGATTTTTAAAAGAATATCTTTTGGCAAATGTTATTTTTAACCATAGTTTAAACTGATTTATTTTTGTTTGTTTTTTGTTGATTTTTTAAAAAGAATATTTATCGTATCCATATTAAAACATACACCTAAGTGATGGTTATCTTTATTTTATATTTTGACTCAGTTATACACTACCTGGACACTCACTTGCATAGCAAAATATTTTGAAACATTTTTGAAAAATATTTATTTTCTGTTTTTTATAATCACAACCTTGTTGACAGGCTTTCCATTTTGAAAGAAGATCTTGAAGTTTTATTGGACAGATGCAGATGAGCTCTCAGGGATGCTCAAAGACATAGACTGTAAACTTTTCTTTGGGGGGGGGGGAAGAAAACAACATAAGAAGCCAGCATTAATCAGACCAAAATTTCAGAACTCTGAATAGTTCCAATATCCATTCCTCTTTCATGTTTCTTAAATGTAATCAAACTACTGTGTCTATCAAACAGTTGTAAATTCAATTTGGTTAACTTTTAGCATGAATTTTATTTTAATTTTGTTGGTTGACATGTTTTATCGATCTTGATGAAGTCTCAAATAAAATGTTATTTTCAAAGATCAAAACACAAAATAATTACAAAATATGTACTGTATTTTTAAACCAGGAATTGTGGGTTCACATAAGATAATGAGCATATTTCAATGAAAACTATCCTTTAACAAAATAGTGGTCAATATTTTTGCTCCAAGTAGAGATTTTTATTCTATTCAGGAAAATATTTTTGTTAGAACATTCCAGAAAGAAATAGATTACTATTTTTTATTACCTGGACATACACCCTGTATATTGCAAGTTTTCCACAGTAACAACAGAATCTTAGTAATCAGTTTAAAAAGAAACACACCTTGTATTGTTTTCCACTGAGAAAATGATAAACGGTTACATATAACATATATAATGTATTGTTTTTGATTCAGTTTCATGTCCTGTGTGTAAGTAAAAGTGACAACATTTAGAGCTTCGTAATTGTGAAATGATTATTAGATATTTCCTTTATTCTATGCTTATATGAAATTGTCCTTACCATTATTGCAGCTGCTGTGGAATACTCAGTTTCTTATAAAGAATATATGTCCGGGGACATCATCAAAATAGCGGCATGAGGTGAACCTCTGTAAAGCTCCCCTGGAATTTACAACTAATCGAACAACAATAGCTCCACAAAGGACCCCCTGCACAGCAGACAGGCAAGACGAAGAGGCCCACTACTGAATTCACCTAAAGGTGGGCAAATCATGCGAGCGGGGGAGGAGGGAAGGGAGAAGTACGGAGACAGAGCCTCACAGGCGCAGGACACAGACCTAGCTCAGTGCTCCGAGCTCGCTTTATCCCGGAACTACCACAGCTGTGGGAGAGGGAAGAACTCGGACTGCTAGGGATCCACTTATGGCCCACAGGGCTGAGGGGACAGCATATAACAGGGCTGAACCCAATGCTCACAGCAGAGACCTCGGAGAAAAGACTGAGGGAAGAAGGCTGAAAACAGTGGTTTTAGCCCTCACTGCTGAGCAGAGAACGGAAGCCTTAGGCACTGAGACTAGCCGCCCCCTCCCCACCCTCCCAGATCTCGCCCCGCCCCCACCTGCCCGGTGCTAGAAGCGAAACAGTAGCAGTGTCAGATCAAAAGAACAGAATATTTGCTATTCTGAGAACTGTGGACAACAGACACAGATTTGCAGCCCAACTTGTTCCGGCAAAGGGGAGGGAGCTGTGGAAGCAGGACCGGCTGTGGTGGTGGTCACCGCCATTGCTCTGGGCCACCTCTCATAACTCACCCCGCCCCTGACACCACCTATCTGGGCGGATCCCTGCAGGAGTAAACAGAACTGCTGAAACATATGGGCTCTGAATCAGGAGCTGGAAGAGCTTTGGAACATCAAAAGCTCTCCGCATACCCACCGGGACACTGCGCCCTGTGACCTAGACGAACTATTAACAGAGGAGAAGCCCGTCTCCCAGGGAATCCCCCCAGTGTGTGAGAAGCTGGAATAGTGCAGAGAAAACATAGCACTACCTTGTGAGAGAGGAAAAAAAAAAGCCTGCAGTCAAAGAAAAAGTAAAACGTTCTACCAACAAGTACTGGAAAACAAAAGAAAGACCTCTTCCTGTCAACTTGTTGCAGAAGCCACTCCTGTAGATGTCTAGGAAGAGAAATAGTAAACCAGTAATTGCCATGAGTAACCAAGGCAACAAGATAGCTCAGAAAGAAAGTGAAAAATCTCCAGAAAAGACACTTAAAGATACAGAAATATGTGACTTAAATGACAGAGAATTCAAGGCTGCAGTTCTGAAAAAACTCAATGAGATACAAGAAAACACAGATAAGCAGTTAAATGAACTCAGAAACTCAATTAAAGAACAGTATGAGCATTTTACGAAAGAGATTGAAATTTTAAAAAAGAACCAAATAGAATTTCTGGAGATTAAGAACTCAATAGAAGAAATTAAGAATGAAATAACCAGCTTAGGTAGTAGAGTTGACCAGATGGAGGAAAGAATCAGTGACATCGAAGATAGAAACCTGGAAATGACACAGATAGAAGAAGAAAGAGACTTGAGACTTAAAAGAAATGAAAGAACTCTACAAGAACTTTCAGACTCCATCAGAAAGAGCAATATAAGAATAATGGGCATACCAGAAGGAGAAGAAAGAGAGAAGGGAACAGAGAATATATTCAAACAAATCGTCGATGAGAACTTCCCAAATTTGTGGACAGAACTGGACCCTCGAATCCAAGAAGCAAATAGAACACCTAGTTACCTCAATCCCAACAGGCCTTCTCCAAGGCACATTGTACTGAAGCTGTCTAAAATCAACGACAAAGAAAGAATCCTCAAGGCAGCCAGGGAGAAGAAGACGGTAACTTACAAAGGAAAGCCCATTAAATTATCATCAGATTTTTCAGCAGAAACTCTACAAGCCAGGAGGGAGTGGAACCAAATATTCAAACTATTGAAAGAGAGAAATCATGAGCCAAGAATAATATATCCAGCAAAGATATCCTTTAGATATGAAGGAGGAATAAAGACCTTTCCAGACATACAGAAGCTGAGGGAATTTTCTAATACATGACCTGCACTACAAGAAATACTAAAGGAGGCTATTTGACCACCATCAACAGGGACAATTTGTGGCAACCAAAACTCAAAAAGGGGGAGAGTAAAGGCCTGAACCGGAATATGGGAATGGAGAAAGTAAGCGTGCTGAAGAAAATGGAATACTCTAAATATCAAACTTACTTTTACATAAACTTAAGGGTAACCACTCAAAAAAAATCCAGAACTGAAATATATACTGAAATAAAAGAAGAAACAGAGGGAAACATCATAGAATACCACCACACAGAAATAATAGACAACAACAAAAAGGCAAAGAAACAATGGAGACACAGCCTTACCAGAAAACTAAAGATAGAATGACGGGAAATCCTCACATATCAATAATCACCCTAAATGTAAATGGACTGAACTCACCAATAAAAAGGCACAGAGTAGCAGATTGGATCAAAAAACTAAACCCAACCATATGCTGTCTCCAAGAGACACATCTCAGCTACAAGGACAAGCATAGACTCAAAGTGAAAGGGTGGAAATTGACACTCCAAGCAAATGGTGCCCAGAGAAAATCAGGTGTAGCCATAATGATATCAGATGAAACAGACTTCAAGGTGAAAAAGATAACAAGAGACAAAGATGGACATTTCATAATGGTGAAGGGGACTGTAAAACAAGAAGACATAACAGTCATCAATATTTATGCCCCCAGTCAGGGAGCACCAAAATACACCAAGCAACTACTAACAGAACTAAAGGGAGAAATTGACCAAAACACAATTATACTAGGGGACTTAAATACATCATTGACAGCTATGGATAGATATCCAAACAGAAAATAAATAACGAAATAGTAGCCCTAAATGACACATTAGATGAAATGGACATAATTGACATTTATAGAGCACTTCATCCTAAAACATCAGACTACACATTCTTTTCTAGTGTACATGGAACATTCTCAAGGATAGACCATATATTGGGACATAAAATCAGTCTCAACAAATTTAAGAAGATTGAAATCATACCATGCATATTCTCTGATCACAAGGCTTTGAAATTGGATATCAACTGTAAAAAGAAAGCGGGAAAAAACACAAATACATGGAGACTAAACAACATACTTTTAAAGAAGGACTGGGTGAAAGAAGAAATTAGAGGAGAGATCCAAAGATACATAGAAACAAATGACAATGAAAATACATCCTACCAAAATTTTTGGGATGCAGCGAAAGCAGTTTTAAGAGGGAAATTTATATCATTACAGGCCTATCTCAAGAAACAAGAAAAATCCCAAATAAACAACCTCATGTTACACCTTAAAGAACTAGAAAAAGAAGAACAAGTGAAACCCAAGGTCAGCAGAAGAAAGGAAATAACAAAAATCAGAGCAGATCTAAATGAAATAGAGAACAAAAAGACAATAGAAAAAATTAATGTGACAAAGAGCTGGTTCTTTGAAAAGATTAACAAAATTGACAAACCCTTGACTAGGCTCACTAAGATGAAAAGAGAGAAGACACTAATTAACAAAATCAGAAATGAAAAAGGGGAAGTTATCACGGACACCACAGAAATACAAAGGATCATCCAAGAATACCATGAAGGACTATATGCCACCAAATTCAATAACCTAGAAAAAATGGACAAGTTCTTAGAAACATATAGCCTGCCAAGGCTGAACCATGAAGAACTGGAAAATCTAAACAGACCGATCACCAGTAAGGAAATTGAATCCGTCATCCAATACCTTCCCAAAAGCAAAAGTCCGGGACCAGATGGCTTCACTAGTAAATTCTACCAAACCTTCAAAGAAGATCTAATATCAATCCTGCTAAAACTCTTGCAAAAAATTGAAGAAGAGATAGTACTCCCCAACTCATTTTATGAGGTCAACATTACCCTGATACCAAAACCTGGTACGGACAACACAAAAAAAGAAAACTACAGACCAATATCTCTGATTAATACAGATGCAAAAAAACTAAACAAAATTCTATCAAATCGAATACAACAATGCATTAAAAAGATTATTCATCATAACCAAGTGGGGTTCATCCCCGGGGCACAAGGATGGTTCACCATATACAAACCCATCAATGTGATACATCACATAAACAAAATAAAGGACAGAAATCACATGATTATATCAATTGATGCAGAAAAAGCATTTGACAAGATACAACATCCATTTATGATTAAAACACTTAATAAAATAGGTATAGAAGGAAAATACCTTAACATAATATAGGCCACATATGACAAACCCTCAGCTAATCTCATAATTAATGCTGAAAAACTGAAACCCTTTGCTCTACGTTCAGGAACACGACACGGCTGTCCCCTATCACCTCTGCTTTTCCATATAGTGTTGAAAGTCCTCGCCAGAGCAATCAGGCAAGAGAAAGAAATAAAAGGCATCCAAATTGGGAATGAAGAAGTTAAATTGTCACTCTTTGCAGATGATGGGATGCTATTTATAGAAAACCGTAAAGACTCCACCAAAAAGCTGTTAGAAACAATAAACAAATACAGTAAAGTTGCCGGCTACAAAATCAATGTACAAAAGTCCATTGCATTCCTATATACTAACAATGAAATCTCAGAAAAAGAAATACAAAAAACAATTACTTTTGCAATTGCAGCAAAAAGAATAAAATACCTAGGAATAAACTTAACCAAGTATGTGAAGGACCTATATGCTGAAAACTATAAGACATTTTTGAAAGAAATTGAAGAAGACACACAGAAATGGAAAGACATTCCGTGCTCATGGATTGGAAGAATCAACATAGTTAAAATGGCCATATTACCGAAAGCAATATACAGATTTAATGCAATCCCCATCAAAATCCCAATGGCATTTTTTAAAGAAATAGAACAAAAAATCATCAGATTTGTTTGGAACCACAAAAGACCCCGAATAGCCAAAGCAATCTTAAGAAAAAAGAACAATAATGGAGGTATCCCATTCCCTGACTTTAGCTTGTACTACAGGGCTACAATAATCAAAACAGCATGATATTAGCAGAAAAACAGACACATAGACCAATGGAATAGAACTGAGAACCCAGAAATAAAACCGCATAAATATGGACAGACAGCTTTTGACAAAGAAGCTAAAAACATACAATGGAGGAAAGACAGCCTCTTCAATAAATGGTGCTGGCAGAATTGGATAGCCACGAGCAAAAGAATGAAACGGGACTGCTATCTGTCACCATGTACCAAAATTAATTCAAAATGGATCAAAGACTTAAGCATAAGACCTGACACAATAAACTGCGTAGAAGAAAACATAGGTACTAAACTTATGGACCTTGGGTTCAAAGAGCATTTTATGAATTTGACTCCTAAGGCAATGGAAGTAAAAGCTAAAATAACCGAATAGGACTATATGCAACTAAAAAG
Source organism: Rhinolophus sinicus (assembly GCF_057876585.1). Lineage (NCBI taxonomy): Eukaryota > Metazoa > Chordata > Mammalia > Chiroptera > Rhinolophidae > Rhinolophus > Rhinolophus sinicus. The sequence goes on along the minus strand of NC_142518.1, from coordinate 2,294,402 downwards.
CTTCTGCACAGCAAAAGAAACCATCGACAAAATAAAGAGGCCACCAACTGAATGGGAGAAGATTTTTGCAAACAGTGCCTCCGATAAGGGGCTAATATCCAGAATATAGAAAGAACTCATGAAACTCAACAACAAAAAGCAAACAACCCAATTGAAAAATGGGCAGAGGACCTGAAGAGAAATTTCTCCAAAGAAGACATACAAATGGCAAATAGACATATGAAAAAATGTTCAACATCACTAATCCTCAGAGACATGCAAATAAAAACCACAATGAGATATCATCTCACCCTAGTCAGAATGGCTGTCATCAACAGGACAAATAGTAACAAATGTTGGAGAGGCTGTGGAGAAAAAGGAACCCTCGTACACTGTTGGTGGGGATGCAGACTGGTGCAGCCGTTATGGAAGGCAGTGTGGAGTTTCCTCAAAAAATTACAAATAGAATTACCATATGACCCAGCAATCTCTCTCCTGGATATCTACCCAAAAAATCTGAAAATATTTATACAGAAAGACACGTGCTCCAATGTTCATTGCAGCGTTGTTTACGGTGGCCAAGACATGGAAACAACCAAAATGTCCTTCGATAGATGAATGGATAAAGAAGTTGTGGTATATATACACAATGGAATACTATTCGGCGGTAAGAAAAGATCATATAGGAACATTTGTGACAACATGGATGGATCTTGAGAGTATAATGCTGAGCGAAATAAGTCAGACAGAAAAAGCAGAGAACCATATGATTTCACTCATATGTGGTATGTGGTATATAAACCAAAAACAACAAAAGAACAAGACAAACAAATGAAAAACAAAAACTCATAGACAAAGACAATAGTTTAGTGATTACCAGAGGATAAGGGGGTGCGGAGTGGGAGATGAGGGTAAGGGGGATCAAATATATGGTGATGGAAGGAGAACTGACTCTCGGTGGTGAACACACAATGGGATTTATAGATGATGTAATACAGAATCGTACACCTGAAATCTATGTAATTTCACTAACAATTGTCACCCCGATAAATTAAAAAAAAAAAAAGAATATATGTCCATGTCACTTTAAAGACGTAAGTCTGTAGAAAAATAACTATATTGTACACAGATTTCCAGTCCATCCACTGGTGGGGCAGAGGTGGTCACACAGGCGTACCCAAGTATCACGTTAAAACATCTCTTTAGTAAGGCCTAATCACTGACAATGGTTTCTAAGAGAAGAAGCAAGGAAAACTGTAGTTGTTGTGCTTATTCATGGAGCGGGTGTGTTGATGGACTCACATAGTAGTTACTGAGCACCCACTGTGTGCCAGATGCAGGTCCAGGCTGTAGATACCCAGCTCTTGGTATGAATCTGACCAAAATGTTCTGCCATTGCTGATTTTGATTCTTATGATGAGTGTAGGCTAGAGATAGTAGAAATAGAAAATATATTAAATGGAATGTGAGAAAGTACTATAAAGAGAGAACAAACCCTGCAGATCAGAAGGGAGACGCATAGTGTGTACTTAATACCACTGAACTGTACGCTTAAAAATTGTGGAAGTGAATAAAGTTTTACTGATTTTTGGAAAAAAAAATTGTGAAGATAGTACATTTTCTGTTTTGTATGTTTTACCACAGTAACAAATAGAAAAAAAAAGTAGAGTAAATTCAAATGAGTATTACTTTAGTAGTTCAGTCTTAGACAAGGCTTTTCTATTTACTCCCAACTATGCTAAAAACAACACTTGAATAATTTCCAAGCAAATAAACGTATTCCACAGAACAGCTGAAATATATGGATATATAGAATCACCCTGCACCCTAAAAAGGTAAAGCTTACAAAGACTGCTATCTAATGAAATATAACTAACATGCAGAAGAGCTGAAAACCATGACTAATAATGTGAAGAAAAGTTCAATAAATACAAACAGACCAAGAAATGACATAGAAAATAGAATGAATAGACCAGGCCATTAAACAATCCTTTATAAATATGTTTCAGAAGGTGGCTCGAAGTTAACAGCATCAGAAAAATGTAAAAGCAAAACCAGTCTTCTAGAGTTAACAGATACAATGTCGGAGACAAACATGATATTGGAAGGAATTAACAACCAATAGACACTGCAAAATAAAAGATTAGTGAAATTTAAAAAGTTAAACTATCCAAAGTAAAGCAAGATTAAAATGATTGATAAAAATAAAACAACAGGGATCCAGTGAACTGTGAGACAACCGTAAGCAGCATAATATGCATGTAACTGGAAAGCCTGAGAGAGTGAGTGAGAGAAGTAGTTAAGTAAATACTGCCAGTTTTTCCTAAGTTTAATGAAGCCTGTAAACCCACAGTTTCAAAAGTCCAATGGATATGGAATGGAAGAAAATTGAGGAAAATGAATCAAGACGCATTATAATCAAACTGCTGTAAACCAGTAATACAGAGAACCTGTCAAAAGGAGCCAGTGTGAAAAGACGTCCCCTACAGGGAATCAAAGACGAGGATGACCACCGGTGTTCTCGTTAAAGACAAGGCAAGCCAGGGAATCGTGGTGTGCCGTCTTTCAAGAACTGAGAGTAATATTCATCCTAGGGTTCTCAACTGAGTGGAAATATCTTCCAAGATATTTGAAATGGAAGTACAGACTTGCTCAGACCCACACAAGCTGAAAAAGGCATCACCAGCAGACCAGAATGATAAGACACGTAAAAGGGTTCTTACAAGTAGCAGGACAGTTACAACACACAGAAACCTGGAACTACACAAAGGGAAGAAGAATATCGGAAATGATCCATGGACAGTAGATATTATGGAATGTGCATTTCTTAAAACTCTGCAAATGCTGACAAATTCAAGCAAAGTAAAAACAAACCAGTCTGTGGTTAATTGCATATGTAGAAGTAAAGAGTATGACGCTGATAGCATAAAGCTCAGAAGTATAACATTGTAAGGTTCTTATACTATACGAGGAGTGATCAACAAATATGGTGAGTGCTGCTGCCAAGTGCCATTTAACAGAAAGGCAGGGATCTTCAATACGGGAAGCGTTGTGTCGAACCTTAATGACTGTGTGTGACAAGTTTCAGCTTGCTCAGTGCAGGCAGTCGGGTGTGAGCTATGGTTGAGAGAAGGTGTGTTTTAAAGTGTGCCGTAAATCATCCTCCATCATGACAACGCTCCGTGTCACACATGGCTTCTGGTATATGGCAATTTCTGTCAAATAAAAACATGACAGTGTGTCCTCATCCACCTTACTCTCTGGATCTGGTACCATGTGACTTCTGGCTCTTCCCCAAAGTCACAATAATTCAGGACATCGAGGCAGCCATGACAGCGCAAGTAAAGACTCACGAAAGAGGACTCCAGAACTGCTTCAGAAAGTGGCAAGAATGATGGGATAAGTGTGTTGGAAGCGAGGGAAGTATTTTGAGGGCAATTAATGGCAATGTGTCTTGCTGTAGTAAATTTTTTTTAGCTAACATTCACCGTATTTTGTGACCACACCTTGTATGTGCCATGGCATAATAATACTCACCAGTAGACTGTGACAAGTTAATTTTGTATAATGTAAACATGATGGAAAATTCTGAAAAGAGAAAAAGTTACAGATAATGATTCAAGCATGAAGACAGAAATATAGTAAAAATAATCAATCTAAAAGAAGGCAAAAATTACTAGGAAAAAAGAAATAACTAATGAGACAGAAAACAAATAGCAAGATGTAATCAAATTAAATTTAAATAATTTAAATACCTCAATTAAAAGGCAGAGAGAATGATGTAAAAGCAAGATCCAACTATGAGCTGCATACAAAAACATTTAAAAATATAGATAAGTTAATGGATGGGAGAAGGTACGGAAATGCTAATTTAAAGAAAGCTGGAGTGGTCCTACTAACAGACTGAGCAAGCATTGATGAGGTGGACAAACAGCGTCAGTGCACAGTACCACCTTTCTGACTTCCGCAAGAGAACACAGCAATCCTAAATGCTATGGACCTAATAACAGAGCTTCCAACCCCGGGAAGCAAAAACTGGTGTGAAAAGAAGAATCAACCAAATGCATAGTTGGAGTCTGGGTTTTCAGTAAAAGCTGTACACCAAAAGCTGTACTGAAAATCAGTAAGCGTAAAGGAGGCTGAAACAGCTCACTGACATTTGTGGACCTCTCAGCCTCAGTGGATATGCACTCTTTTTATGAGCACGGGGACATTTGTTAAGAGAGACGGTATGTGGGGCATACATCAAGTGATTTGAGATGGCTTAAGTCATACATGTTCTCTGGTGACAATGGAATTAAATTAACAATAGCAGTGACACCTATATATTTCAAATATTTGGAAAGAAATCACAAGGAAATTAGAGTGTGCTGTGTTGACTGAAAAAAAATATAAACATACTGTATCAGGAGGTGATGGGTATGTATGTTACCTGGCTTGTAACGGCAACATTATTGCATGCATACGCGTATGTCCAAACTCACCAAATTGTGCACATTGAGTCTATGCAGTTTTTTATGTACTCAATAAAACTCAATTATACCTCAATAAAACTGGGGGGGAAAAGATTTTTAATTTTACTATGAAAAAATACGTAGGTTGCAACTAAAGTAATTATTGAAGATATTTATGTTATTAGTACTTTTCCACCATGAAATCAGGTGGCTTCGTTGGGGAATTCACCTAAACATTTAATAGATAAAAAATACTAATTCTGCACAAACTGTTCCAGAAACTGAAAAGAGAAGAACGATTTTAATCTCTAAGAGGCTTAACATACCCTGATACCAAAACAGACCAACATAGTATAGTTAAGAAAACTATAGTACAAAAAATATCCCTCATCATCATGATTGCAAATTTCTTTAAAAATATTATCCAAATGAATCCAATATCATATATGTCAATAATACGTATATATAAATATGTGTGCGTGTGTGCATGAGATAGTTCAAGAGGACAAAGGTGTCTAAGGACCTATTGTTAGTTAATCTTATACTTCATGGTGAAAGACTAAATTTTCTCCAATAAAATAAGGCTATAAAGTTGGTAACTTTTTTTTAGTGTTTCTTTATTATGCTTTAAATATTTGTAGTATTTTTAGTGATATCATCACTCTGTTCCTATTGTTTTAATGTCCTAAGTCTATTGTTATAAGTTTGTCGATCTGATTGATGTTTTCAGAGAACCAGCTTTGGATTTTATTTGTGTTTCCATTATGTTTCTGATTTCTAGTTCATCGAATTCCACTCTGATCTTTTTTATTTCTCTCCCCTGCCTACTTTGTTCCTCTATTTCTTTTAAGGGGGAAGCTGAGGTCATTGGTCTGAGCCTTTCCTTCTTTTCTAATAGGAATTTGGTGCGATAAACATCTCTCTGATAACCACTGTATATGCATCTCAGACGTTTGTGTAAATTGTGCTCTTAATGACACTCAGTTCAAGACAAATACTTATTTCCCTTTTGTGTTTTTTTGTTTGACCTATAGAAGTGTGTTATTTATTCTGAAATGCTTTTGGATTTTCCAGATAGCCTTCTGTTCATGATTTCAAAATTAATTCTAAGGTCAAAGAACATCCTATTTAGGTGTTGAATAATTTCAACCCTTGGCAAATGCTTTCAGTTCACCGGAATAAATGGTATGTTCTGCTATTGTTGTGTAAGTCTTGTCTAAAGACAAGTTAGGTCTAGTTGGTAGACTATGTGCTGCCTGCCTTTTGTTTAAATTTTTCCTGGTCTTTTGTCTACTTGTTCTGTCAGTCATTGATAGAAGAATATTAAAAGCTCTATAATAATTGTGGAGTTGTGTGTTTCTCCATGTGGTTCTTTCAGGTTTTTCTTCATGTATTTTGAAGCTGTAATTAAGGGTATGCATTTTAAGGATTGTTATGTCCTTGAGGAAATGAACCCTATCTCATTATGAAATGATGCGCTTTATCCTTGGTAAAATTGTTGTAAAATGTACTTCCATACTGATTTACACAGTATTATATATTCCTTTTCATTAGTGTTATCAGTGTCTATTTCCTTTGTTCCTCTGTTAGCCCATTTGTGCCTTTTTCCTTTCCTTGGGTGTCTTTAGGAAGCATATGATCGACTATTGCTTTTTTAGCCAATGTAACGGTATCTGCCCTTTAATTGGGATGTTTAGGTCATTTACATTTAATGTGATTACTCATATGGTTGAATTTAACCATCCTCCTTGAAGTGTATTGTGTTTACATATACTAGAAAAGATTACAACAGTATAACACCATTTCTCTCCTTCCTGCCCTTCAGTTTTGTTGCCATAAATTTTACGTGTCCATGTTATAAACCCCACAATACATTGTTGCTACCATTGCTTATAGAAGTCTATTGTCATTTAAGGACATTTAAATGGTAGGAAAACAACTTTTTATTTATGCTGTTATCATTTTCACTGCTGCTTATTGCTCTGTGTGGATTGAATCCATAGTATTTTACCTCCTTCTGCTTGAAGGGTGTCCTTTAGTTTTTCTTTTATGGCAAGTCTGACGGTGATGGATGTCTCAGCCTTTGTAAGTCTGACAAAGCCTTTATTTCATCTTTTTTCAGGTATTGTCTTGTTCGGGTCTGTACTTTACATCTGGTCCTTTTTTAATATCTTCTTTTTCTTGTTTTCTGTTTTTCCAAAACTTGTGGGAAGAGTATAATTGCTTGCTGAAGGACTCCTATGGTTGGTGCTTTAAAATTCTTGTCAGATGATTGCAGCTCAGTGTTGGTGCCTGACGATTTTCTTTCCTGTGCCAGTGGTGGTTTGCCAGGTGATTGCCATGGCAGGTGACTGACGTGCGTCATAGACGTTTCGGGTATCGTGTTATGAGCCTCTCTGTCCTGTTTAGGTCGTCGGTTCTAACAGGAGGTCATGCTGTTTAGAATCAGTATCACTTGTGTTCTGTGAATCTGGGTGTGTGACCCATTGGGACTCAAACACCGGGCACTGTTCCACACTGTAACCCAGTCCCCTAGCCTGCTTCTGTATTTGACACCAATGCAAACAGTGTCCTGCTTCCAACAGATTTAAGCAAGAAACAGGAAAGTCCTCCTCAGTCTCTTCTCCATAAGCCATCTCTAATCTCTTTCCACTACACGTATTTTCCTGCGACAGACTATCTCAGAGAATGTTTCACGTCGGAACCCGTATATTTATGCCCATTTTCTGAGCTGGAGGGTGTTAAGAGCAGGGGCATCAGGCAGCTATCTGACCGTTCCCGTGTGGTCGGTGCTTGGGAGGTCTCCGCATTCTTGCAAGTACAATGTTGCAATGACTTTGTAGGTCATCGCTCATTCTCAATATAATCTATTGAAGTGTTTGTAGAGCTAGATAGATAGATGGATGGACAGACAGACAGACAGACAGACAGATAGATAGGTATGCCTGTGCCCAGATTGGCCAGGAGCCTTATGACGCTGCCCATCACGGGAAGGAGAGAGTAACTGATTGTATAAGAAATACCACACCTGGTAATATAAAATGTGGCAGTGTCCCCATGCGCCAGTTCAATAAAGGGGGGCAGAGCTCGGAATAAGGAGCAGCTAACTCCGCAGTGACCTCCCTCTTTCACTCTGCTTCTCATTCGTTTCCGCTGGCTCCATTTAATCCGCTCACTCAGTTCCCTCTTGCACCCCCCACTGCACGCCCCTCTGTCATCTATGCAGCATTTCAGATGCCACCTACCCGTAGAGATCATCCAATCGATGGCCTGCTGTTAAATCTGTTTACATAGACGTGTGTGTGTCTTACATATCCATCCTATTTTTTCACGTTCTTTGGGGTTCCTAATATAACGTGTGCTGCCCTTCCTGAAACAAAGAAACAGGTCACCTCTACCTGGATTCCTAATGACATGGAGAATAGAGATTTGGGACACCCACGTCCGGCTGTTTAAGACCCCTTGCCTTGGTAGAATTATCACATATTTAGGAAAGGTTTTTGGCCATATACCAGATTCTTCCAGCAATAAAATTCCTTACGTCTCTTCCTTTCTCACCCATGTAGAATTTCAGGCAATCGGTAACGATCAAAATTTTGGTCAGACTGACTTCTTGGGGATAGACTGCCCGATAGGGGGACAGCGGCTTTTTACAGATATATCCTGGTGATCGCTGGAAGAAAGGCTGTATTCGGACAATTCTAGAAAACTGTCATAAACTCACATTTTGATAATCTGAGTAATTATTTCTGTTCTTCTGATAAATCCATTTTCTTTCATATCATATTATAAAAATGTCACAGGAAAAGGAAAACATGGGGCCAGCGTGCGTGTGATATTCAAATCATGTCACTAAAATGTTGACGTTTTTTCCCTTTAGAAATAATTACTCTATAGAGAAAGCCTAAGGGCCCTCTATTTTTCTATCATAAAAGCAAAAGATAGATTTAATCAAAGGAGCCTGAAGGGGGCTTTCGGCACCATAATTAACTTTCAAATGGCTTGTTTGAATTTTTTGACTCATTAAATCCTATTTTAGATTCAATCTGTTTTGTAATCAATACTTCACAGTTATTCTGTGTGACACATATTAAAACAGTTTTTTTTTTTTTCTTTCACAAAGCATAAATAACATGATGTGTATTATAAACATTGAGACTCGGGAAATTGGAGAATGTTTCTGAGTGTAGACTTGACTCAACGTAGATTGATGATTTCTCAGATGTGAATAGGGAATGAGCAAAAGAAACACTGTTAATTTTGTTGGGGAAAGAAGCGAAAAGATCCTTCCAAGAGAGAGCCATGCCTATATTTTTATTTAAGACGAAAGCTGAAGGCGTAGTAGATCTCATTGGAACATAAAATGGTCACGTTGGTGAAGTTAAATTTTAGTGGTTGCTCAACATGTATCTTTAGCATCTATTTCTTGCCGTTTTGTCTCATCAACTAGGTAATTGTCATTTATTTTTAATTAAATGATGTATGTACCTAGTAAACTAACCAGTAGTGCTCTAAGCGACCTTTCTCGTGCACGTCATGCGGTCACTCACAATCCATGTCGCCCCTCTCCCGTGAACCTCACGTCCTCTGACATCTCTGTGTAACGCCCTCTCCTTGGATATGGGTCGGAACCATCGGCCTTTTTCTCACCAGCAGGTTACAGGAAAGGTGGTAGGGCTTACAGGATTGCGCAGGAATGATCCTGAGACCTTCCCCAGCATAAGATTCCCGGGTTTGTTTCTGTGAGTCTTCTCCTTGCCAGCGTGGTAGCAGCAGACCGCCAGGAGCTAAGCAAACCGAAGGGAGCAGCTCAGACGCAAGGGAGGAATCACAGGTGACTCTGGACGTGCGAGTGTCTTTCTCACGGAAGGTTCTCTCATCCAACCTGTGAATGGAACCATCTCATAGTAAAGGGCCTTATGAGATATGAAGCAGCAACTGGAAAAATTCATATGGAGGCATGGGGAAATCCAAAGTTGTATTTTTATGTTTAAGCCCAGCACTTTTTATAATTTAAGATAATTCAAAAAGAAAAAAGTGAAGACATCAAGGCTTTGAAAGAAAATAATGCACGTGATGCAATGGGTATATATATATATATAAACCCGTGCCTATCATTTAGAAAATACACATCTTTTCAAGCAAACATAAAGCAATTATTGGACTATAGAGAAAATGTATGTCTCAAGTTGGTTAGGGTTTTCTGGTCAAAGTTTCCTGAAACGTGATAAGGGACTAACTTGGGAAGTTAGTTATAAGGTGGCTGAATATGCAGTGAGTATCAGGGAGCTACTTCCCTGCCTAGATACCTGTGTTCCTATTTCAGATGGGTATTGTGTCAGGGGTCCCCAACAAATAGGTCCCCTTGTGAAATAGGTGGTCCCCAAGACCACCGCAGGGTGGATGATTGAGCAGAAGGAGCCAGCACACAGTCTACCTCCCAGTGCTGATTTATCACAGCAAGTCACACAAAGGCAACCCTGCAGAGGGAAGCCCAGAGGAACGGAGTACGTGTGTTCTCGAGCGCCCTCCCAGCACGCAGGCTTCATTCCCCCCAGGATCCAATTGTGATGGCACGTGCACAAGGCTGCCCCCCAGGAAGCCCATCAGAAATCGTGCCCAAGGGTGTATTGGGGGCTGCTCACCTGCACACCTTCTGCCTGGCACCTGCCAAAATGCCAGACTCTCAGAGGAAAGTTGGTGTTGAGCTCAGATTGCATTGTTGCTCTGAGAATTCAGGCCGAGTGAGTCACTCTGACCAGTGAAGGAGTCATGGAAACCCCCTGAGACCCAAGTCCCTCCAGGGCCTCCCAGGATCAGCCTCACAAGCGTAATTTTCTAAGAAGAGCAGTCTCAGAACTGCTGTGTTAACTCGTGTCTACACAGGGCAGAACATGGGGTCGTCAGAATTCTCTGCAGACTGGAGATGTGCATCTACGTTCTGAGGGATAAGCAACTGGGAACTTTCTCCTCTCCCAAAGGGGATTTGTGCGCTTGTTTTCTTCCCCCCTCCCCCCCACCCCATGGCGGGGATTAGATTTCTCTCCCCCTCTGCAAAGATAAAAAACATACAAGCCAAGAGAAGGGTGCAGGAAGTAACTCAGCTTCTCGTAGGTAAAGGAAGTGTTCCCATGGGCTCTGTTTGGGAATTATGTCACTCCCCCATCATTCCTGCCCGTTCAGCAGACACCCAGTCATCAATAAGAAACAGTATAGGACAGAACATGAGTCGTGGAGATGGAAAAGGGGTTTAAAGCAGTCTCTGAATCCCTGCATTCCTCAGCACTTTCTCAAGTGTTTTGCATGGGAATGGTTTATGCTGAGTCATGCAATTTATGTGAGAACAGATTGGCTGAATAATATCAGGAATCAAAGAATATCAATCAGAACCTCAACTAAATTGCATTGTATGGTAATTGCCAATATTGATCACGTACTTACCTGCCTTCCACCCCCCGGACAATCCGCTGTAATTCTCACAAGGACTTGGCAGACCGTTGCCCTGACGGGAAAGCTGAGGTTAGAAGTTGTGGAGGCGGTTGCAGAGTGAATGAAGGCTGCGTCGGGCTCCCAGGAGCTGAGTGGTGCATGGGGCAGGGGTTGGGGAGCTGGCAGCTGTGTGCAGGTGCTGAAGATGGCTTCCCAGGAGCGGCGCTTCCAAGGTGTGCAGGTCATGTGTAGCTGAGCTGAGCCGTCTGCCTGCGTGAGGGGGGTCCTTCCCCTAGTGACGCCAGGGGACTTGGCGTCTCTGCTTGGCACAGCAAGTGTGCTGGGTCCTGATGGCCGCACACCGAGGAGGAGTCTTCTGTCAGGCGCTGGGTGCGTCCTGTGGACTGGAAACGCGCCCACGAGGAGGTGGCCTGGCCAGGTCGCTGGCCAGGCTGTTGCCGGCAGTCAGCTTCCGTTTACTCCGACGCAGGACAGGTTACACTTCACTACAGTCTGACTGGGGAGTTAGAGGTTTTGTATGTTCCCCACCAGGTGTAAATCCACGGTGATTTACAGAGTCGCTTGTCAGGACTCAGCCAAACATCCACCACAGTAATAGCAACAACCCCCAAACAAAACCAAGTGAAAACTCAGGACGTCCGGAACCCAGTGGGGAGAACTCCGCACCTGTGTCTCTAAACCTTCAGGGTGAGGTGAACCTGAACCGCTGGCCCCGGGGAGGCTGCACAGCGCAGTGTGGCTGTGACACAGGCTCTTCCCCAGGCCAGTAGTTGATGAAGGTAAACAGGAGGGTGAGCAGGTGCAGCTTGGGTCCCGACCTCAGGGAAAGAGATGGAGCCTTTCCTTCTAGGGGGAGCCCCTTTCCCTGCCTGTGAGCTGTGGACTTCCTCCGTCAGGAACACGCCCAGCTCCCCTCAGCCACGGAGGAAAACCAGAGCCTTGACTTTCCATCTCAGAACAAGGTCAGGCGGGAAGAAGGAAGTTACCTGCGGCTCCCTTCGAGTCTTGGTCATGGCACATCCTGTACTAACTACACTCCGATCAGGAGGGCGGAGGGTGTTCATGAATCGCTCTGGGAGCTGCTGGTCTCCCGGGCTCCCTGAAAGATCCTGTGCCACAGAAAAATGACTCTTTGGGATGGCAATCAATCCACTGGATGGGACTTACTGACTTCTATTAGTTATTTGGGTGAAAATTTCCATGTTAAGGTGTGAAAATGGAGAAAGTTGAACATTGATAATTTACTCAGTGCTCATTGGAGGTGATCTGTTAGCAGAGTCCCTTTGAAATGCGTCTCCTTAAGACACTAACAAAAATGTTGGAATTTGAGAACTGCCACGTTGGGGCTATTTCAGGTCTCAATCAGAAAGCAGTGGGGGAAAAAGAGTTTGATTTTTTTTTTTTAAACAGGCTTCTCATGTCTTCTTAATATGGCTCACCCCAGCTCTGACGACTTGCCGTCTGCATAGTAAGTTCCCTCAGTATTCTTACGTGCACTAATACTCACTAGCAGGTACTGGAATAAATACTTCCACCTTAAAACGTTGGGAATTCACACATCAAACTCCTTACTCAAATTTGCACTATATGTATTTTCTACTCCTTGGAGTATAAGCCAATGATTTTAAGAAGCTGAACTGAAAACAGGACTATGTTTGCAGTGGACACATAGGTAAAATATGCCGCAATTGAACATTTTGAAAATCTTGATCCGTAATTTGGAATATTGTTTAGCCGTGCCTTTCATTATTGCCTAGTTTTTGTTCATGTTCCGTTTAATGTCTGTGCTCTCTGACGTCAAGCACCATTTTTTTTAAATTTATTTTTTAAATTTATTGGGGTGTCAATTGTTGGTAAAATTACATAGATTTCAGGTGTACAATTCTGTATTACATCATCTATAGATCACATTGTCAAGCACCATTTTGGATTTGAAATAACGTGTAGAGCTCCCTACCGATGATCGCCAGTCAGTTCCTTAATGGCTCACACCACACGTATGCCTGTTGGACTGACATTGAATGGTGCTGAATTGAAAACCTCTATATCTAGGTTTTGAGAAAAAAAGAGTATTGTTGGATTAGGTGGCTTTGTTAGCATTGAGTTACGAGAATATGGTATAAAATATAGCAATGACATTTCCCATGAAATGGACGTTATTTTAAATGAGTTCTGTGTTAAAATACAGGAAAGGTTTGTTTTATTTTTGTTTTTGATGAGTCTGTATTTTTCTATTGAACCCAATGTTATAAAACAGAAATGTTTCAAAATTTCTTTAGTATATGTGCTTGGAACTAGTTTTATAGCACTGATTATTTCTTTGAGTAGTAACATTTTGTTTTTAGACTTAGTGGTTTATGATCCATAAGTAAATACAATTCCTTTAGTAGAATTACAGCTGTGTTATGAGTACAATTTTGATGTGTGTTTTAAATAATCACAGTAAGACCCTGACCGTCACACATATATATCCTAAATATGTGTTTCTAAGGGGCATGGTAAAGTTTTTGGTTGTCTTAAGCTTCGTCTATGTGGGCAGTAAGAGAGGTGCCAAATAGCATCCTTCACATACTGATTAGGCAACAAAAAGTCACAGAATATCATCGGTTAATTAATTCAGAAACAAGTGTAGCAATTCTGTTGTGCGTTGGGTTTCCCTTGAAACAGATATGGGGAAATAAATACCAATAAGCTTTTATTAGGTTCTCATATGTCGGTAGCCCTCCAATTCAACATTGATCATTAGGTCCCCTTATTATTAAAAATGGGAATGTGGTTGTGTAAACTCACAGATTATAGATTGATATATATACAGTGTAATGCATACTGTCTATTGATACATGCATAATAGCTCATTATACATATTCAAAACCTGTATGTGTAGGTTTTGAGACAAAATATTTTAATGTGCACTAACACTCACTACTATATATATACAGAACTTTATATATTTGTGTGTGTGTATATATGTGTGTGTGTGTGTGTGTGTGTATACAGTGGGTGCCAAAAAATGTGTACACATTTTAAGAAAGGAAAAAAATTGTGTTAAAATTAAAATACTCAATATATACCCATAACAAAAGATGAATAAAAGTCATATGTATATATTTTTTGGCACCCCTGTTGTGTGTGTGTGTGTGTGTGTGTGTGTATCAATCTCACCAAGGATGAGGTATATTGAACATTTTATTTTAATAAAGAGCATTTCTGTGTAATCGATCCAAGCCCATACACTGTAAAAGAAGTAAAGGACTCTTTTCCCATGAAACCTTGGATTAAGATGCTCATCACTGAAGTGGTCCTCACTCTAGGTCGATCCTTTCACCCCATACTTGATGATGCAACATCCTTTCTTCCTGTCATTTTTTTTTGCTTTGTTGTTGTTGTTGTTCATATTTCTCTTTTGAAGAGCCTCCTAGCTTACCCTTCATATGTATTGGCAAACATCACTGTTGGATTTGGTGTGTCACCGTTTCGTGGTGATCTGTTAAAATGCAGAAGATAAGGTCCCAGTTTGTGGGTTGTGCTGCTCTGCTCTAAGCTTTGGAAGCAAAGGCATCGATTTTGTAATGAACCCATAGCTCGGCCTAGAGAATCCGAGAAAGGGAGAGATCCCAACCAAGTCAGAACTATGAAGAACAGCAGCCGCCATCAGACACCAGTGTCACCATGTGTATTCTAGGATTTTCTCACATCTAATCATGCTGTTTCCACTCTCAGTAAATAACCTCACTGCACACCCCGCAGGAACTTGAGTAATGCCGGAGGAGGACATCAACTTGTAAAGCAGCGCTATGCTCCTTGTCGTTTGTTTTCTTCCAGTTACCTGCCATTGGCACGAAGACCACACTGTAGAGCTCGGGGACTTTTCAGCAGCGATGTTTGCAAAATCTTTAACGTATGAACGGATGTACACTTGCAAATGTAGATTTGCATTTTGATGATGGAATGCATTTCTTATCATTCCGTGATTATACAATCTGACTTCACAAGAACATAACCCTTTGCACAAGCCCTTCCTTTTCCGGAAACATTCCTCCCCCCTTGACTACACAGCTAATTTGGAGTGTCCTGTGGGTTCCAGCCTATATTTATTTTCCTTAATGAAGCCTGCTCAGGCTCTCTGGTCAAGTTACTCCCTCTTCTAAACACATAGCAAAGTGCACATTTAAAAGCAGTAAATATACACTTGGGGTAAGTTTTGGGGGACGAGTCCCCGAGACTGATGACCTTCTAAGTCGGCCTGCGTCTTACTCATTGCGCCATGTCTGCTTTTAACCCCAACACTGGTACAAAGCTTGCCTAATTAATTACTTTTTAACCTGTATGTTCCTGATGTTCTATTGCTTACAAAATGACCTCTCATTTTCTAATATTCCAGTAGGTAGGGAGCGGCATATAATGAGGTTAAAGAAAATTATAAGAAGTGCCTCCTTTCCAATGTGTTCAATTTAGTATAAAAGCTTAAATATGAATTACTATCACCTCCCTAACTCACTGTTAGTGGGACTCCTCTTTGGCTGTAATTTGAGCTAAGTTTAAGGAGTATACATGCATTGTTTCCAAGAGTGTGTTTTACTCACTCACTTAATGATCTGGGTCCATTTATTTTCGGTATATTGCTTAGAAATAAAACCACAAATCAAAAAGCACAGCACAAAGAATGCAAGACAAAAGTGGCCTAAATTTCAACTACATCCAGTCGAACAAGCAAAAACTACGGCGGCTTTCATCACTCAAGTCAAGAGCCATGTTCCTGGAGTACCTGGGTTGGGTTCCTCCATGCAGACCTGACGCTTTGGAGACCAGATCTCAGCATCTATTTAATGATTATCTTCACTTGGAAAAAAATATAGAGGGAAACTAGAAAAAAATTAAAAAATGACGATTATTCTCAAGATAACAATATTCTCAAACTGTTATTCTCAAGTTAGTCATATCAAGACATGGGAACATTGTTTTATCAGAAAAAGTCTTCCTGTTACAACAACTGCATGTCGGGAACGTGGGACAGACTTCCTTTGTGCTGTTTGAAAAGACAGAGAGAAGCCCGATTGTCACATCTGTGTGAAAACATGAGGCTTGGAGAGTGAGTGCCGACCACTCACAACGGCCTTCAAACCGTTCTGCACACAAAGCAAACGGAAAGAAAACGGAAAGGAAGAGGCAAAACTGCAGCTGTGTCCACCCTCCACTCACGGGAGGTTTGGCTGTTTGGACACAGGGAAAAGGAAGACGTCTCATGAGCTAGGGGCCCACAGTTGTGTGGTCACGTTGGCACCGAGAAACATGGCACAGGTGATTGTAGGACAGAGGGAAGCAGCGGATGATTAATGAATGAGTGGATTTCTTCTCGTTTTCTTGGGGTCCTGAAACTGTTGCTTATTGGCTGCTTTTAACATGAACAAAAGCACGTTCATTTCTACAAAGCACGTTTGGTTCGACCAAGAGAGGGCCTGCCTCAGGCGTGGTCAGGTGTCTCATACAGTCTGGTTCTTTTCCAGAATGAGTTTTATTATCCTGGGTGTAGGGAGGAGGGATGGATAACAGTATTTTAAACCCACCTTATAAAACACACCCGCAAGGCTTTGCCATTTATATTCCCTATAAAACATACTGGTATTTAGGGCTTTATTACTGGAAACTAAGTATTCATTTATACATAGAAACTCAGTGTGATGTCTGATTAACATTTTATTAGTTGGTGCAAAAGTAATTGTGGTTTTTGCAATTATTTTTAACTTTTAAACTGCAATTACTTTTGCACCAACCTAATAGTAAAAAAAAACCACAACAATAACAAAAATCAGCTAACACTGTAGAAATTGCTGTTTTTTTCCCTAGTAACTAAATATTCTGTCTCATTGACACTTTGCAAAAATGAAAACAGCTACACTGCAACAAAACAGCTGATCACAGTTTCCATAAAGCCTGATATCTAAATAATACCTTAAAAATACACTTGAAGTGTCATGTCACCAAAGAAAACCTTTCAGCTTTCACTGAAAATTCGTGATTGGTCCAGGGTTTGCCAGACTTGAGCCTGCTGACACTTGGGACTAGGTGGTTGTCTGAGTTGGGGCGTCCTGGGCCGTGTGGGGCTGAGCAGCATCCCTGCTCTCCACCCGCCACTTGCCAGGAGCACTTCCTCCACCCCCCATTGGTGACAATGAAAAATGTCCCTGGATCTTGCCAGTGACCTGGGTAGAGGAGCAAATTTTCCTCCAGTTGAGAATCACCACATTAATCCAGTCACTCTTGTGTTTTAAGCTAGTGTTTTCTCAAAATCCAGATGCCTTTTCTTCTCAGTACCCACCGGCCATCGGCATGTTCCTACTCCAGAGCTAAAGAGGGGTGTTCTAAACTTGCAGATAAGTTTGGACCCCAGACGTCGAGGGGTGGTTATGTCAGGGGAGTGGAGAAAAGGAAGGTGGCCCTTCCTCCAGGCCAGTCTACTTGCGATACCATACGACAGGTATTCCTAAGCATTACGCCGCTCTCCTCTGGGAGTTGTGAATGGGTCTGTGCTGACATCTACGTATAATTCTTCTGCCTCCTTTGGCACAACGAGGGACAAGTTTCTACTTCCTGTGTAGCAGAGAGGAAAACAACGGTAAACATGCTTTCCGCGTGAGATCTGTACACGTTACATGTTCTCCCTGATGTACGTACGCTGTCTGTCCTCTTAGGTCGAGAATGACAGTCACATAGTCTCGTCATCGTAAGTGCCTCATAAAGAAGGAAGCTGCCTTAGGTGGTGCAGTCTGGAGTTTGGGGGCCATAATTCGACCTTTTCCTCCTGCTTTCCCCAAATGAGGACCATTTCCCCAAATGGGAACACGAGAAGGCTCTTACATATGGCCAGAGAGACGTGATCCCAGAGCAGAGAACTTGAACAATTTGACGTATTGAAATGGGATCTGAAGAATGAGCCAGAATTCATAAAGGTAATTGTAAGATGTATATGGAGATGGGAAGGGTCATGGTGAAAGAAAACAGATCTCAGCATTCCTCAGTTGGAGGGAGGTGTTGAAGTATGAGTTGGTTTTACTGGCGGGAAACCCGTGAGACGTGGCAGACAGAAACATGGCCCCCAAACGGCCCACACCCTAATCTGGAGACCCCTGGTGATGATGTTATGTTACAGGGAAAATGCAAAACTAGGTTGCAGATGACATTAGGATTGCGAATCAACTGAATTTGACATGGAAAAAATCTGCTGGATTATCCAAGGAGTCCGATGTCATCACAAGCATCCTTAAAAGTGGAGGTTGGAAGCGTAAGAGAAGAGTCAGAGTGATGGGATGAGATAAACGTGCTCGTCCATGGGTGCTGCTGAAGGTGGAGAAAGCGACAGGTGCCAAAAATGGGGGTGACCTCTAGAGGCTGCAAAAGGCAAGACTACAGATTCTTCCCCAGTGTCTCCACCAAGGAATCAGGTCCTGTCAACTCCTTGGTTTTAGCCAGGCGACACCCGTGTCAGGTTTGTAAACCACAGCAATGTAAGTTAATCAATTGGTGAGGTTTTAAGCCACTACGTTTGTGACGGTTTGTTACCGCAGCAGATAGGAAACTAAGACACAAGTCTAAAAGTGGCAGGTGGAAAATGGTAGAGGTAGGTAGAGCCCATGTTACTTAATGGGGATGTTTTCTTAGGGGCCCTGGACAGCACAGAGGGGGTTCAAACAGTAGATCGTGTTCTCTGCTTTGTGGTGAGTGTAAGAGAGAGAGTCAGGAGGTGGGGAAACCCGTACCAGGATGAGTTCCGGAGTCCTGCAGAATACTGATGGCAGAGGGAGAGGTAGCTGCTGATGGGAATGAAAGGACAAACGTGAGCCATACTCATAGGGAGGCCGATTGGAGATTGCGAAGGGTTAGACAACGCACTGACTTCCTGACGACTTAGGATGTGTTCTCTTTTCACTGTTCTCTGAGTGCAGACCCATTAAGGGTGATACATTGGCCATGGAAGAATGAAAGTTAAATGTGGCCACGTGGATGGATTCTGAGTTGGCTTTAGTTTATCCAGGGTAGGGTGGATGTCTGTCGGCAGGTGGGCACATGGTCCAGATTTTAAGAAGACAGATTTATCAGCGACCCCAGTGTGGTTGACCGTCGCCATAGAAATGCTTGTTGAAGCCAGGGGGTGAAAGCGTTTGTCCTGGGGAAATGTATACCTGACACAGCAGATGAAACAGTGGCGTTTGACTCCCGACATCTAGTGATATCACAGGACGAGGCGGAGGAAGAAGGGGAGCACAGAGAATATAAAATTCAAAAAAATAAAGGAGGAAGAACAACAGGAGATGAGTTTTATGGCTGTTAAGGCATCACAGTGTTTCAAGAAACAGGACGTGGTCAGAGGTGAAACACCCTCAAGAAATGAAATGATGAACAACTTCTCTACAGGTTGTAAAACTCAGAGGGCGTCAGTGACCTCCTTTAGTAGAGGTTTGGTCGTGTGCTTTCAAAGGAATCAGGAGTAGCCAAGAGAGAACCCGACATTCCACGTGCAGAGCAAAAGAGTCCGTATGCCTCTGTTCCGTGACCTTGGCCTTGACCTTCTGTCTGCTTCCAGCATCAGCAGTGAATGCCGATCATCAGGACTGGAAATACCTTCTCAGAACAACTGGAGACTGTAGAATGGAAATGCTCTGCTGTGTGGTAATAATCACAGCAGTGCAACACCCGAAGACGCTACTCACAGCAGTGTTGACATGGGTGCCCGCGGCTTATGGACCATCCGCAATGGACTATGCGTCATTACGTTTTAGAATATAGACATACTGTGCTTCATTACTTTCCCTTCAAAAAGTATGGTTCTTGCTAATCATAGAATAGTTAGGCCCTTAGTTGGAAGCATACACAGTACAAAATAAATCATACCAGATGTGTTAATGAATCGAGCAGCACAGTTCTCGTGTCTCATTTTGTTAGAGCAAAAACAATCAAGGTACGGACACCTGTACCTAATCATTTATTTGATCACTTGTTCTGGTGTGACCTAATTTCCCGCCAGATTACTCTTTCCCTATGGGAATTTTTATTTTTGCAAGGAAAAAGAAGCAAATATTGTACCTAATGTGTTTGGGGGTTTTTTTTGTTCTTAAGACTATGAAGAATGTCTTCGCTTGATGTGAATGAATTCTCTTGCATTCTGTGTGTGTTTGTATGTGTGTGTGTGTGTGTCTGTCTCTCTTTCTCTGTTGCTATGTAAATTATACTTTATGTAATTTTATATGCACAAAACACTTTTTAGATCTTTTTGTTGTCTAGTTTACATCCATCACCACACAGAGTTACTTTTTTTTTTCTCTTGTGACAAGGCCTTTTAAGATCTACCCACTCTCTTAGCAACTTTCAAGTATGCAAAACAGTATTATTTACTGTAGTCACCTTCTGTACCTTCCATCCCCAGAGCTTACTGATTCTGTATCTGGAAGTTTGTGCCTTTTGACACCTTTCACCCATTTTGCCCTCATCCAGAAATCTCTTGCAGTCGCCATTCTGTGCTCTGTATCTATGAGCTTGTTTTTTCTTTTTTTGCTGTTGTTTGTATTTTTAGATTCCATGTATAAGTGAGATCATACAGTATTTGTCTTTCTCTGTCAGATTTCCCTCACTTAGCATAACACCCTCTAGGTCCATCCAGGTTGTTGCAAATGGCAGGCTTTCCTTCATTTTATGATTAATACTCCATTGTGTACGAGTATATACACCACCTCTTCTTTATCCATTCATCCATTGATGGACACTTGGGCTGCCTTCCTCTCTTGGCTTTTAAAAGTAACGCTGCAGTGAATACTAAGGTGGATATATTGTTTCAAATTATTATTGTCATTTGTTTGGATAAATACTCAGAAGTGGAATTACTGAATCATAAAGTAGCTCTATTTTGAATTTTTTGAATATCCATATTGTTTTCCACACTGGCCGCACCAATTTATAATCTTACCAACAGTGTATCAGGGTTCCCTTCTCTCCATATCGTCACCAACACTTATTTCTTTTATTAAAAAAAAATCATTTTTTCAGTTACAGTTGACATTCAATATTATTTTATATTAGTTTCAGGTGTACAACATAGTGGTTAGACATTTATATAATTTATGAAGTGATCACCCTGATAAGTCTAGTAACCACCTGGCACTATACATAGTTATTACAATATTATTGACTATATTCCCCATGTTGTGCTTTATATCCCTGTGACTATTTTTTAACTACGATCTGTACGTCCTAATCCTTTCCCCTTTTTCATCCCGTCCCCCAACCTCCCTCATCTATGACAGCCACCAGTTTGTTCTCTGTATCTATGAGTCTGCTTCTGTTTTGTTTGTTTATTCTGTTCTTTAGAGTCCACATATAAGTGAGATTATATGGTATTTGTCTTTCTCAGTCTGGTTTATTTAAAAAACTCAGTCTAATACCCTCTTTGTCCATCCATGTTGTCACAGAATATTACTTGGCCATAAAAAATGAATTAAATCTTACCATTTGCAACACTTGTTATTTCTTGGCTTTTTGATAATATCCATTCTGACAGGAGTGAGGTGGTATCTCATTTTGGTTTGGATTTGCATTTCCCTGACGATTAGTGACACTGAGCACCTTTTCATGTACCTGTTGGCCATCTGTATGTCCTCTTTGGAAAAAAATGTTTATTCAGATCCTCCCCCATTTTTTAATGGGGTTTTATTTTATTTTGCTGTTGAGTTGTATGAGTTTTTAATATATTTTAGATATTAACTCCTTATGCAATATATGATTTGCAGATATGTTCTTTCCCTCGGTCGGTTGCCTTTTCATTCTGTTGATGGTTGCCTTTGCTGTGTTTGGTTTTTACTTTCATGTTGTGTCACTTGTTTTTGTTTGTTTGTTTGGTTGGTTGGTTTTTTTTTTTTTGGTTTTTTTTTGCTTTTGGTGTCAAATCCAAAAAAGTCATTTTGAAGACAGATGTCAGGGAGCTTACCACCAATGTTTTCTTCTAGGAGTTTTATGGTTTTAGGTCTCACGTTCAAGTCTTTAATCCATGTTGAGTTAATGTTTGTGTGTGGTGTCAGATAGTAGTGTAGTTTTATTCTTTTGCATATGACCGTCCGGTTTTCCCAGCACCATTTATTGAAGAGACTGTCCTTTCCCATTGTATTTTCTTGGGTCCTTTGTCATAAGTTAATTGACCATATGTCTATGGGTTTACAATACTGTATATGCATCAAAACAAATGGTGTCTTTTAAATTTTAATTTTCATTGGTTTTTAAGATCTGTACACCTGTGCATGAAACATACTTGCATGATCGCACATTTATCCCTGAAGGAGCAGTGCTTAAATGTTAACATGTGCACTAGATACTTACCCCATGTGTGTCTGCCTATCTTGTAACAATTGTACTGCACAGTTTGAAACAGCCCCGTTTAAGAGTCTTGTGTTTGAAAACCCAGCGTGGTGGAGTTCACCTAAATTGGTACTCAATTATCAATGTGCTGTGTTTCTTTTTGGATGCTGGCCTTACGTGGGTCAAACAGACCCAAAGCTTGTCTGACAGCAGTCTGGCCCCCAGTGGCAGGTTTATCCAGCTCAGTGCATACTGGAAGGCCCTGGATGGAGAAAGGCAGCCAGCTCACGGTGAGCGCCTGCCTAATGGAAAAGAATTGGCCCTCTGTAGTTCCTCTTTCCTGCAAATGCGTTCTTCTCTTCTGTGCCAGCATAGCTGTCTCTATTCACTCTCACCTAGAGTCAGTAGAAGCAGAGCCAGCATATAAATTCAAACTCATTTCAGAAAGAACTCTCTGTTTATAACGGAAGCAAAATACACCCCCTATTCTTTTGGAGCCGGACGAAGTCTCCTGAAATGCCCTGGTGTTTGTGTTATAGAGAAAAGTGGACAGAAGTGCACAGCTGCAGAGTGGCCTCCCACTCTGGGACCCACTGCTATTCGCCCAGATATGTGCGGAGTGACCCATGTGCGCCGGCCACAGATGGCGACCCAGGTCACACGCACAGGGGACTTCCTCCACGTTCTGTGTGTGAGAGCTTAAAACGAGCAGACATGTAACATGAAAGAGAAGACAGCTGGGAGCAGATGCCACCCAGACAAACAAAGTACAACGATGAGATGGACAGACGGTGCTCAGGGCCACGAGCAGGTGCTGGAGAAGAGGGGCCGTTTAGACTGGACATTGTGTGGCCCTGTGACGCCTGCCACGTGGAGAGGACAGCAATCCAACAGTCAGACGCTCTGCAAAGAAGCAGCCTCAGTGTGTTCCAGGCACTGAAGAGACTCCAGAGTGACTGACGTGGGGAGACAGGGCTGGCGGAGAAAATCAAGGCTTTGCGATGAGGATGAAGGCAGGCTGCCCACATGGGGCTTTGTGAACAAACATGAGGGACTCGCATTTTATTGTCTGTGTGTTGTTAAGCCGGGGCTTCAGCTCGGGGTGTAATGATCTTCTACTGTCACTCAAGGACAGGCGAACAAGAACCCTCCCCCACCAGCTTCCACCTGCACTAACAAGATAAGCTACAAATACTGCCCCCAGCCCCGGCTACTCCCGACAGGCACTTCTACTTGGGGCTGAGTAAATGGAAGAATGCGTCTGAAGACCCCCTAACCACACGTAGATGCTCAGGGTCGTCAGCCCACACTCTCTCTGCCTCCCTTGTTCAAATGTGTGCCTGTCAAATCCCCAGCTGTTACTGTCCCCAGATTCCCAGGGTGCTAGCTGGGATCAGTCATCCACCTTTACCCCAGGTTTCCAAGAATTTAACCTGATAAGTTTACGTTGCATCGAGTCTGTGGTCCAGGTCAAGCAGACAGTGGAGACCTGACTAAAAGTCACCTGAAATAAGAAAGACAAGTCGGCAAATATCTCAAAGACAAAGTTTATTACGTATCCAAATAGAGGATTTTGCATATGGGTCGTGTGGGAAATACAATCCTGCTCAGTATATTTAAAGAGGTAAAAAAATGATGACATGAAACCATTTGAATATTTGAAGGAATTACCCAACATGGGTAAGACCAGGGGATAAAACAAACAAAACAACTAGAAAGTGAGATTAACAAATACGAATATCACAAAAACATTGAGGGGCAGGATGGCTCAGTTGGTTGGAGCTCAAACGCTGAGCAGTGGGGTTGCCGGTTCGATTCTCACATGGGCCAGTGAGCTGCGCCCTCCACAACTAGACTGGAGACAACAAGCTGCCACTGAGCTTCCGGAGGGGTGGCCGGATGGCTCAGTTGGTTAGAGCGCGAGCTCTGAATAACAAGGTTGCCTGTTCAATTCCCACATGGGATGGTGGGCTGTGCCGCTGCAGCTAAAGATTGAAAACGGCGACTGTACTTGGAGCTGAGCTGCGCCTTCCACAACTAGATTGAAGGTCAACGACTTGGAGCTGATGGGCCCTGGAGAAACACACTGTTCCCCCATATTCCCCATTAAAATAATTGAAAAAGAAAACGATCTAAAATCTCCTCCTCCAAAGCTGTGGGAAGAGAAGGGAGAAGGAAAAGTGACGGCATGAAGCTTACTTTCAGAAGGTATCAGCTGAGAAGTTTGCTGGATTGGTCAGATACACGTTCTCATTTTAAACCACCCAACAAATCCACACACGATAAGTAGAAACATACTGAGACCTAGCAACCTCAGAATATAAATTCAGAATACCAAGGCAAAGATAAGATCTTCAGAGTAGGAACAATTTTTTTTTTTTAAAGAAAGAAAACAAAACAAAGGAATAACAATTAGTCTGACATCAGATTTTCGCAGCACTGCCGCCCACCTAGAATTCTAAGTCCAGCTAAGTCCCCTTCAAGGGCGAAGACAAAACAGATATGCTGAAAGTCAAACAGATAGAGAGCCTTGGAACAAAGTATCTGTGAAGGCAGCAAGGTCTCAGGGATGCTTTCAACCTAGTCAATTTATGATTTTAACAGCAGTGGCAAAGTTGCAGGAACACTTAGCGCCATCTCTGACTGAAGCTCTGCGGTACCAGGGAAAATAAAGACTCTGGAAAGTGGTAAAATGTGCAGCCAGATCTAAACAGACACTGACTTTATTAGATGAAAATAACAGTGTCTTATGGAAATGAAAGTAAACTCAGATAGATTTAGCTAAAAATGCACGACTGCAATAGCTTGTAAATTGGAAAGGGAATGTGAACGTAACGTTTTCTAAGATGTGACGATCAGGAGACAGAAAAAAAGGATTGTTTATATTCAGGCGGCAACTGAAGCATGTTTGATGAAAGAAAAAAGTGCTGTATAATAATTTGTGATCTACAACAGATAATAGAGTAGAAAAATGGGAAAATAAAAAAAATCTAAAAATCAAATAAAACACAGCAAAGCAGAGCACGTGGAAGGAACAGAACATACAAGGTAAATATTCAGAATAACTGAAAGCTTCAGGACACCTTTTGCTTACCACGAATGCCACACTCCCTAAAACAAGGCCATTTCTCCAAAACGCAGAGAGTGCAGGCTCCTGCACATACGATGAAGGCAAGGTCCAAGCGTCGAGAAATTGAGAAGAGGACATGCAGTCCTCGGCGTGACTTCAGCAGTGGCAGGTGGTGGCAGAGCCAACGGGCCTCAGAAAAGCAGTAGCAGTGCGAGCCTTAGGGAGACAGGGCTTCTGTATTGCTGTGTGTTTGTGCGTGTGGTTTCCTCTGTGTTAGCGAGAAGGAGGGAGAGTTGTGGTGTTTAAGACCCACTGGAGAACGGCGACACCTCGGAAGGACGTCTCGCCTGCATTTGAAAGCGCTGAAGGGAACGTTGGGTCCTCAGGAGCAAGGCAGCTTACGGGAGTAGCTGGGACATGTCTTGGCAGAAGTGGGCTGAGCAGAGAAATCTTCTGACCACGAGAGCTGGTGGCAAGCACAGCAGAGGGCCTTGGGGGGGCTTGAGCTGGCCAGGGGCCCTGAGGCAATCGGGAAAGACACGTGCAAGCAGATCTGCCTGGACGGGGGCAGGACCCTCTTCTGTACGCTGGAGTTTTATCCGTTCAAGGCACAGGTTAATGATTACATTGCAGCACCTTCAGTTGTCCCCCCTGTTTCAACAGGACCAACGGCTTAAACAGCTTGATGACCCAACTACACGGAATTCCCAATTGGTTAATTTGTGAAAGAGAAGATCGATACAGGTTAAAATTAGACTTTCTCCACTGATGGAGTTACAGCGCCCTGAAGTCACTAAATGGGCTGTTTTTCTAACCTAGTAAATTGGACCCATGACATGGTTTGCATCACTTTACTGCTGACACCCCAAGTTTCCAATAAGTGTGGGACATATTGTGCGGGTCACTCTGTCCCACGATATAATTGAGTTGCCAGCTCGTGAGCTTCCGTTGGCCGGGAACAGCCAATGACTTCATTAGTAAAACAAAGGGTGCTGTTTAAAAGTCCCTCACAAGACTGGTCTTCCAGCACTTAAGGTCTTAGTGACATAAATAGTGGCCGTGAAGCACCACAGCAGATGAGACCTTTTTGTGTCGAAAGACTTCATCTCACGAGACTGTTTTAACAATCTTTCCGAAGGTGATTCAAGCACTTTTCATCTTAGAATGAGAAGCGGATGGTAGCATGACTGATATTTAATTCATTGCACACTTTCGATACCTTGATGATATCATTTTATCTTTTTGAGAGTCATTCATGTTGACAGCTATACTTTTCAGTAGTTTTATTGGTGAAATTCGATATGATTGAGTCAAATTATTTCATGTGTGTATAGTACCCAGTTCCTGTGGGGTAGACGCTAATGGGATTTTATACCTATTAGTTTCTTTTCTATGCTCTAGTACTTTTCTGTGTCACTGTCTAAAGTGATGAGTGTCTAACCATCATTAGTTGATTCAATCTTTAATCATTTTGAAAAGTCAGAGATGAATAGCGAACTCCTGCTTTTCTGTCTTGTGTACGCGTGTGTATTTGTGGTAGAACCAGTGATGGCATAAAGTGCGAGTTCAGTGTATTTTCACATCTTGCCGACCCAGTGGACTGGGCTTAAAGTGCAATTCCATTTACGTTGATAGATTATTACAGTAAAAACAATGGTTTCCCAGCGTGGCCATGTCTAGCTCTTTTCTTGTATTTATTAACATTAATTATTTGATAAAGCAGCTGCTGAGTGTTTACAGCATATACAAAATAAGGAGGTACAACAGTAAAATAAGACAATTCCTGAATTAAAAATGTGACAGTACGGTAATAAAAACAATGCATGAATGCATAGGCAGAAAAAAGGCTTGGAGCAGACACACCAAACTCACTTTTAAATAAGAGTGTTTGGAGCCGAGTGGGATGACTGGGTGACAGTGTGTCCCCTTAGAAACTGTATCTTTTAAAGCATCACAGATACCAGTTAGAGGCGGCACGCAAGACGCCCTTCCACACAGAACTACCGGATGTCCTCCTAGACCAGCACGCAGGCCGCAGAACATGTAGGGTTCCTGACATGTAGGGTTCCATAAAAGTCCGTCGGTATAATTGATTTGGTTGTATCTGCATGTACTTCCTAAGGAACTTTTTGTTTTGGAGAATGATATATTTAAATGCAACACTGATTTTGGATTTGGCGGCTTTTTTGTTTCCTTTTGGCACCGTGGGTGCGTGTGTGTGCTGTTTTGATAGATGCAAACAAGGTCAGATTTTGGCCATTTTGTTGTTGTTGTTGCGTTTCATTACAAATTTCTGGGTTTTCTTGCTCCCAACTCTACTACTCTAATGGGCCTTGCTTGCTTCACACACTGCTGGTGGAATGGCCGCCCTCAGGCTCTCAGCCTTCCTCAAGCAAGGTTGCAGTTTTATTACTGAGAATGAGGGACCGCTCTGTCCAGAAGGCTTGCCGCACAGTGTTATAAATAACACAGAGAGCGGCATGCCCTCAGCAAATGACTGGTGCTCTCTGGATGCAGAGTCTTTCCTTCTGCGGTGTCCCCAGATAGCCTCCTGGGTGTTTGCGAGCTACACAGACTTATCAGTGCAAATAAGTTGTCAAAGCTTAAAGACGATGAAGTATCAGACTAGGGATTAGGGCAACAAAATTGTGGTTGTTTCTGTGCAAAGGAGAATGTGCGGACACATGCACAGGCACGTGCACACGCCACATTTACTCACCATAAAGCTGGTGTCCATTGTGAATATGAGCTCATGCACCAGATAACACACGCACAATGCAAACACACGCACGCAGTTCCCTGTCGCTGTTATTTGCAGAGAGGTCTGCATATGCTGGTATCTAATGTCCTACAGTGTTTGTGCTGAAATGAACATGTCCTAGACCCAAATCTTTACAGACATGAGCAGTGGTAAGAATCCTCCCTCCGGCTCAGGACGGTCATAAGTGGGAGATGAAATCCCACTTATGGGACAATGATTGGAGGCCCAGCTCTAAGAAGTTATTAAATTCTTTTACACAAACCACTTCCAAAGAATGGGAGGGGGGATACCCTGGCTGAGTATGTTTACGATAGAATGAGCAGGTGGAAGAATCGGGCGGGTGAGAAGACCCAGCTTTTGGGGGGAATTTCACTGCACGTGGGAGCAAGAGTAACAGGCGCCAACTATTTGTGGAAATGGAGTCACGAGCATATTTTTTTAAGATGGGGAATATGGCCAAAACCAATACCTTCCCATGGCCCGATGCATTGTAGATCCTACGTACTGTGTTGGTAAACAAGAATTTCTTCCTTTAAAAATAATTCTTTTCCCTGGCACCCATCAAATTTCTTCCTACTTTTATGCAAGCCTTTAATCAAAGAGGTGAGCATAGCTTTATTTTTATGTTTCAGAAAGGACCCAATTTACTTTACTTTTTTGGCAGTTGACATACAATATTATGTTAGTTTTACATGTATAGCACAGTGGGTAGACATTTATGTAATTTACACAATAATCCCCCCAAAAGTCTCGTCCCCACCTGACACCATGCATAGTTATTAGAATATTGTTGACTATATTTCCTATGCTGTACTTTACATCCCAGTAACTATTTTGTAACTGCCAATTTGTAGTTCCTAATTTCCTCACCCTTCTCACCCATCACCCCAACCCCCCTCCCATCTGGCAACCGTCAGTTTGTTTTCTGTATCTATGAGTCTGTTTCTGTTTTGTTTATTTGTTTATTTTGTTGTTTAGATTCCACATATATCATATGGTATTTGTCTTTCTCTGTCTGACGAATCTCACTGAGCATAATACCCTCTAGGTCCCTCCATGTTGTCGCAAATGGTAAGATTTCATTCTTTTTTATGGCTGAGTAATACTCCATTGTATAAACGTACACCTCAGCGCCCATTAATAGACAGTCCAGTTTACTTTGAAATATAAGTAGATACACCATGCAGCAAAGAGGCAAAGGAAAATATTTTGTACAGGCAAAGTGTATAGACTGCAATTGAAAGCACAGCATGCCCTGTTTCTCTGCCTGTTAAGAAAACGTTACATCCCACACTGCATGGAATTTGCTATTCCATAAGCTGATTTCCTTATCTCTCAACTGAACTGAATGCCAAGATGGATAAAAAAAACTCAGACACACTGGAGAACCTTGAGCAGAACACAGAATCCACTCTTTGAGGGACGAAGCTGGTCTGAAGAATTCTTTCTTGGCCCTGTTGCCAAGAGAAGAATTGCCACCTGCTGCCACCAGGAGCCACTGGCTTTGCTAGGACAGCTTCCCAAGAGACGGCCACAGGCAGCCGCCAGCACAAAGCTGTGTGAAGCTCCCCAGACTAGGTCACGGTTATCGAGTGGCCCCAGTGCGTCCATACTCTCCTGCCATTCTCATATGAATCACTTTGATGGGCATTAAAAGAAGTTCTCGAATTTGAGGTCAAGAGTTTATGACGATACCCATCAGATACAGGGAACGAGAGTCAAGTGGTCTCCCTACCATTTTTATTACCAGTGAAGAAAATAAAAGAGGATGATATATGCCAGATGCATGTGTACATAGATGGTGCATATACGTGTGTGTGTATGTGGTGTATATACAGAGGGTGCCAAAAAAAATGTACACATTTTAAGAAAGGAAATAATTGTATTAAAATTACGCTGATGGGAACCACTTTGAGCACCTCTTGTAATTGCAGAAGTCAAACATGACTTGTATTCATCTTTTGTTATCGGTGTATATTGAGTATTACAATTTTAATACAGTTTTTTCCTTTTTTAAAATGTGTATACATTTTTTTGGCACCCTCTTTATATACATATGTGTGTCTATCTATGTGGCACATATACACACATATGTATTTGTGTGTGTGTTTCCATCACATATATATATATATATATATATATATATATATATATACATGGATTTATGTGTGTGTATGTATGTGGCACATATATACATATGGGTGTTTGTGAGTGTGTATATGCACATACATAGACATAATTTACATTTACTTGTGATGGACAATTTACATGTAATTTAGATTTAGATTTACAAAATTGTGTACTTCCTCAGAAGAGAACATTATGTTAAAACAGACAGAGGAAATGAAATAAACTCATGTTCGCACTGAAGTCTTCTGTTTTCTGATCTCCCTGACCATGCTCGGTTTTCTCCTTGTCTGAGCATATTTTCAGTCTAATTTCATTGTTTGCAGTTTTCGATTATGCTTCTGTACGTTGGACCCAGGGCAGAAATTTGAAAAGAAGAGTCTGTAGACTACGTCTTTTGATTTATGCAGCCTACACTTAGGTGAAGCATTTCCGTTTTGCTAAATTAGGTCTATGGCAAAATCTCATACATGTGCTCCAGTTTTTAGATTTTCTAAAGATAGGCATTTTCCATCTTGCTTCCATTGTAAATTATGTACAGCCTCCAAATGGACTCATACTACCATCTGTTAAAATATTCTTTTATAACTGCTGCTGAAATACGTGGTTAAACGTTGTCATTACGGACAATTAGCACAAGCAAGTATTAATGATTTAGGACGTACGAGAGAAAGACTCAAATGAAGAGTGTGCTGAGACAGATGCTTCCGTTCGCGTTGTAGCGACGATCTTGACAAGCGCAGACGGGGACTGCAGGAGTCAGAGACAGTTGTGAGGCTCTGGATACAGAAGCACATGCCACTGCTGGGGAGACTCCTACGGGCAACGGTAATCATGAACCTGAGACAGTCAGTCCTCAGATGGAGTGTTGCAGGTCTCACCTGTCTCCCCTCAGTTTATCACTATCCCTGCTGTCACCATTCGTTACCCAGTGTTACCAAGATACATAACTAGTTTTGTGCCGCAGGGTCTTTATGTTAGACTTTTCCTTTATGAAAGGGCCCCAGTTTGACAGATAAGTATTCATATATGGTTGCGTTTCTGGTTGGATCAAGGCAGAAACAAAAAAAGTAAAAGCATACAGCTTTACATGCATATGCGCACACGGGCGTAAATATGAATATTTCTAACAATAGTACATAGCTTGCATGTTTATTTTAATTTTGTCAAGGTAATTGATAAGTGGACCTAAAGGTGGGTCACACCTTAGGGGGAAGTCTGGTAATTTTCTGAAATTTCCGGCTTGGTTTGTTCCCACGTTCAGCAGTTAGAGCAGAGCGCTTCCTTACGTGTCAGCAGCTTTGTTTCTTTGTATCTTTGCAGACACTGTTAGGACTTTCTCGTGGGTTGGTTTTATAGAAGGCTTTCATGGCAGTTAATCCATAATAACATTTATGATTTGATCTTAGGGGCATGTGTGGGAAAGCGTTTAAGTGGCGAGAACGACACAGACACCTCAAGTGTGCTTTGCTTTGCCCACTGCTCGTAGGTGGGTGATAGATACAGAAGCTGGTTCACCAGTGGTTGAAATCCTTGAAGATGTCCAAAATCCTACCTTCAGCCTGTACCAACAGGGAAATAGAAACACACGTGCTGAAAAAAGTTTCACTAAGCCACAAAGGGTTAAGGATAAAACAGTAAGAGGTGACATGCTTTGGCTTCTGAGTGAATTCTGTGCCCCATCCTGAGCGGTCTCTAGGCATCCGTGTCTGTCGCTCATAACCCTGTGAAGCAGGTACCACTGTTATCCCATCTCACAGATGAGGACATTGAGGCCTGGAGGCTTTAAACCACAGCGCTCATAGTTAAACGTAGTGATTTCCTGGGCCAGATTGACAGTAGGAGTCAAAACTAGGGTTAAAAAACAAAGCCTTCTATTGAGCTGTTTTCCATTTATAAAGAAAAGATTCCACTCTTTCTTCAGTCTATTAGATCCAGAGGGTTAATGTGATGATTAAACAGGGTCATAATTTGAAAGACCGTAGGACCGTTGTTGGCCGTTGGTAGCGACCATTCATCTCCATCTTCCTCTATTCCTATCAGGGTTAGTCCTTGGCAAGAGAACTGCCCTAAGAGCGAGTTCCTACTTGGAAATAATTCTGGGTCTAAAGCATGTGCATTTTAAAATGCCAGCAGGATAAATTTTGTCTGTTGGTGCAGATTGCGTCTAAGAGTGTATGTGAGGACCATGAATGAGCCAATTTAATTAATACCTACGTGATAATATCTGTTACGTTTATCAAGTTCAAGGAAATTCCTCCCATCTGAAACTTCGTTATGGGCTAATACTTTCCTGCATTATATGTGTATCATAAGGTACAAAGCACCGGGGAATCAGTGAGTCAGCTTGATAATTTTAAAGTGACATCACTGTGAGAGACATCGAAAAATTTAAATATTGTTTAAAAATCAACACCAGCGAAAACCTGATAGTATAACACACTAAAAGATGACTGCTTTCCCTCCTAACTGCCTTACCTCCTTCCACCTTCAGTAGCAATTTATTCTTTATACCTGTCTTCTGTACTGTTCTGTTTAAAAACCTGCTAAAACCTCTGTCTGATTAACTTCTTGTAGATTTCCCCATAAACACAGAGACGCTTTACCTGACAATGAATCAGACGTTATACTGTAAAAGCTACAGATAGCCGTGCCCGCATAGAACAGCACGTGCGGAGCGAGCTCCCGGGCACACCGCGTGTCAGCTCTCATCATGAGTACTTGAGCATTTTACCGCCGTCTCTGGCAAGGTCTGGAGCTGTTGTCCTGAATTGCTTGCCGTCACGGTTATCCGCATTGATCCTTTCCCCAACGCGTTAGTCCATTTATTTTCCCTCTGTCTTCCAGTCTCTCAGAAAAGCATTTACAAATCACTGCCTCCTAAAGCAAAAGAAACCCACACTAAATAAAGTCTTAGCTTTCCTGCTCCAGGAGGCCTTACGGATAGCGAGCTCCCCTCCTCGCCCTCCACTTCGTCACCACACTCTTCCCCTGTGCCCTTTTTCTTATTCATTTACATTTTTAAATTATGTAGAAAGTGTCTTAACCACATAGAATAGTAAAAAGAATGGGGGATAAATGCCCTTCGCACTAGCAACTAAATAGTGAGATGCTGCGTTCTAAATTTTTCAAAGTGTTTTATAAAACAAAATACAGAATCAACTGACCTTCCCAAATGTGTGTTTCGACGCTTCCCAAAGGTAACTGCCCGCTGGCAGTGACTGTGTGTTCATGGGTCCAAATTTCATGTCCAGATGTATCGGGCATTCCCCGGTGGTGACTGGATGCTGCCGTGCGTGTTTGACAGCTGACACTCCCACCCCCTGCGCTGACACCCGTGGATCTGGTGCAGGGCTAGCGAGCTGCTGTGAAGCCGGGACCCAGCACGCGGCCCGTCCTCCAGGGGCAGCCTCACTTAGCTTGCATGTTGTGTCCTAATGTCAGTGCCGGGGCTGCCGCCCCAAGCAAACTGCAGCACGGGGGCTTTGCAGGGCTGGGTCTGTGGTGTGTGCGTCTCTGCAGTGTCACTTCCTTGTTCCTAAGTGACTTCTGCTCAGTGCTTCCAGTTTTCACATAGCCGTGATTGTGCATGTGGCTGTGTGTCTGTGAGTGTGTGCGTCTCTGTGTGTGCACGTGTCAGTGTGTGTGTCTGAGTGTGTCTGTGAGTGTGAGTGTGTGTCTCTGAGTGTGCGTCTCTGTGAGTGTGTGTCTGAGTTTGTCTCTGTGAGTGTCTCTGAGGGTGTGTCTCTGTGTGTGCGTCTCTGTGAGTGTGTGTGTCTGAGTGTGTCTGTGTTGTGTGTATGTCTGTGAGTGTGTGTCTCTGAGTGTGAGTGTCTGTGTGTGTGTGCGTGCGCACACATGTACACTCCTCCTGACTCTCTGGCACTACAAGTTGTTACAGGCTAATCACGTGCTTATTCACTCTTAGAATCAGCCATTTCTCCCGGGCACCCTGGTCCCCTACTGGAGACTGGGATTTGAAACCAGAATCTGGGCAGCACACGTACTTGTGGCTACAGGGGTGTTGTTTCTTCGGGGGCTAGTCTCTGAGAGCAAGGAGATACGTACATTATGTCCTAGCATGTTTCTGCACATATGTGCAAGTAGTTTCCATGTAACGACCTGTGGGCATGTTAAGTTACAGTTAGTTTGCACTGGTATCTCCACCTCTCATCCATTATCACCTCCCACGCTGCGTATCTGCCGCCTCCCGTCCAGCAGTGGGAAAACGGGCTCCGACCACCCGCACTCTGTTTCCTAGTTGGTCCATCCCAGTGCTCAGTGAACCCTCGCTTAACGGTGCCCAGAGCTTCTGCGACTTTAAGCCACATGACGTCTGATGAAACCAGTTTTACCGCGGGCTGAGGGGTATAAACCAGTGACGTCCCTACAGCGCCTCCTCAACCTTGAACCAAAACAACTTTCAGGGAAATGAAGTTACTCGACCACCTGCAGTGTGGCTGTTGTTGACCCAAACCCCCGTGGGGGGCACTTTGACCAGCTGACGTTCGCACAGTGCGTAGGTGCCATTCCTTTTTCCGTTTGTCTTGTTGTCCTACTGAGAGGCAAAGTCGTATCCTTAGGTCTGCAGTGCCGCTCCCCACGACCGTCAGCGAGGCCCTGCCACACACTTTGCCACGGGGTGTGTTTTGTGAGGGTCCCTTAATTCCTCCACATTTTGGTCCTCGTGCTGTTTCGATTTGCATGCCTGTGTTCAGTCATTGTGCTGTGAAGCTCCGTGGTTTCTGACCTACGAAGGGTGTCACTTGCCCACTGTGACAACGGCCTGTGACTGCTTCACCACCCTGGCTTGGTGACTCCCCAGGGCAAACACCTGGCCGGCCGGGACCTGTTTCCCGTATGTGCAGCTGTGCCTTCCCCAGAATGCCGTACGAGTGGGGTCACACCGTGTGCGCCTTCAGACCGCCTTCTCCCCTTGCACACGGTGTGTGTGAGGTGCCTCCCTGTCTTTGCAGGACAGGACGACTCATTCGTTTGTATTGCTGGGCAGTATCTCGGGTGACCCCCATGTCCTTGGGTAGATGGCCTCACGGAGCCTTGTTTACCTCACTCACATGGTGGGAAAATCCACCCAATGTACCTGGAATGAGGGTGACGGGCTCAGTGACTCGGGTCTCGCCAAGCGGTGCTTGTGTCCCCACGTCACCTTCGCCTGGAACCCTGTGTCACGGTTCCCAGCGTGGGCAAGGCCCCTAGTCTGGGCGTTCATTTCTGTGGAATCCCGCAGTGCAGGTTACATGAGGGCTGCTGCATCTCTGGGCTGTCACCAGGCTCCTGATCCGTCGCACACACGGGCTGTGAGCTGCCCGCCTCCCGAGAGACACGACTCGCTGGACGCTGCTTGATCTCACTGAGCTTTGTTGACAGAAGTGTGTCTCTTGGAGGTGCCAGGTTCTGATGGACTCGGTGGCACAGGACGTGAATCTGTCCCCTGGACCAGCTTCCGGGGGCTGCTGTAAGACGGGGCATGGGCCTGGCGCTTAACACACCCCGTTCAGCGTCCTACCCCTCTGGCTCGATTCCCCCGGGGCCCCCGCAAGGGGCTCCTGGCTCCCGGCCCCGCCTGCCTCTGACAGCAGCTCACAGGGCCTCCGCCCAGAGCTGTGCGCTGGGTTCTGACTCATCTGTCTCCTCTTGTGCCTACAACACAGGACCCTGTGGTGATACTGGGCCCACCCGGTAATCCCGCATCATTTCCCCATCTCGGGATCCTTCCTTTCATCACACCTGCCCGTCCATTTTGTCTGTCCTTTACGCCGGTGCACTCACAGGTTCCCTCCCGGCGCTAGGGAGTGGCCGTCCTTGGGCGGGGTGTGTGTGTGTGTGTGTGTGTGTGTGTGTGTGTGTGTGTGTGTGGCGGGGGTGAGGGGGACCATTCTGCCCACCTCGCACTTCCAGTCCTGCAGTTTACAAGACCTCAGCCACTGGGCACATGCTTTTCACGTCTCCAGTTTTCCCACGAAACTATGTCCTGAGATGTAGTGAGCTCATGTCTGCAGGGGAGAGCATCGGCTTGGTGCCTGTGCTTGCAGACTTGGGGCGCGGCACTCGCAGTCTGTACATCACGGTCCCTCCGCACGCCCTGCCCTCCCAGCCACCTGCTGGCCAAGTCCTGAAAAGCCGCCCTGACCATCCCCTCGGTCAGTGTTTCTGTCCCACACCCCACATGCCAGGACATCGTGTAACCCACATGTGGGTCTGTGCCCTCTTGGCCAGGTCACGCTAAGAATTCAGGCATTTGGCGGCGGCCAGCACCTGCTCCACTGCTCTTTTCTTTTGAATTTTCCCATCCTGTGCTCGGCTGAGCAAGGACATTACTCACGAGGCACTACTTTGGGTTCAGAAAAAAGGTCTCCTACTGAGGGAGGGCACGGTGACCGGCTACTTCCCTCTGGACTTTACAGAGCAAGTTACGTTTGCAACAGTGTGTCCTGGGCTCTGTGCGAAGCATAGGTGGGTACGTAGACAGTGACTTAGCATATGCACTAACTCAAAGCGTTATAATTTTCCGTTTTTTTATTTCTATTATTTTTATTGTGGTAGTGTTCACATGATAATTAAAAGAACAAAAATAAGGTATAACCAGTGAAGAAAGAAAGTGCCTTCTCTCTAATGCCCCAGCCCTCCTAAAAGTAACCCCTTGAAGAAGTGGTTATTACGGGTTGCGTGTTTCTGGAGAGTTTCGGGACGGTAGCCCCATGCTATCCTTGCAAATCCTAGACGTGGAATCTCCATGCACGCCTCCCCCTTCCAGCCCCATTTCCCCTGATTCTTTGTGTCTGTGTCAGGCATGGGAAAAAGCATCTTTGCTAAAACTTAGAAGATCTGTGCCAAGGACACAGTCTCCTTATCTTCTCCTCGAAGGTCAGGGCTAGGAAACCCCCGTGGAGTTGACTACCGACTGTTACAGCCAGACCTCCAAACTCTCCAGTCCCATGCGCTTGTAAAGCAGGTTGGTCGTGCTCCAGGAATCCCTCACTAACCGCCATTCTGGGGATGCGTTCAGCCTCGGGACTGCAAAACCCTCACGGGAGGGTCTCTTCAGGATGGCGTGAACTTGCTAGAAACCTGCGGGCAAGACGGGAAATTGGTGAAATATTGCGGCAGAGGTAACTACCTCGGCACATTATTCTGCCACCAGCAGAGACTCACTCTGTTCTACGTGACAGGGATTACTTTCACGTTAATGACTGAACCATAACGAATCCCTAGGGAGGGTTCTTACGTGTTTTGGTGTTTTGTTCTTTATTTATTGCAAACAGCGCATGTTGCACTGATGGCTTTGCATGTTACAGTTTTCATTAAATGATGTTTCTCTTAGATCCAGATTTGCCTGCTCTTAGTATTGTGAGGTTTGCTGTAATTTTGCGTACCTACGTTTTCATCAGGGCTCTGCCCTTTCGCTAATTACCAGCTCTTCTGAATTGAGTCACGGGTGTGTGTTGAGTCTGGGAGGGTTTAAACTGGGTTTGTTCAGGTGGTCGTCTGCTTTAATACAGTCCTGCGTTGTGTTAAATCTTAGGATCTCATCTTGTCATCCCATGTCTTTCACTGGGCAGTCCCTACTTATCGTTCCTTTATCTGCCAGCTGCATCGCACGTACTGCTGGTGTGTGAGCAGCGGTGCTGGCATGGAGACATTTATCTCTCTGCAGTTGACGTTTCCTATGTGAGGGCCAGGATGGTCCGTCGGGTGCAGTATTTCTCAGAAGGCGGCGAAGGACCACTTCCATTAAAACTATTGTTTCTGAAGACCTGCTATTGGGACTGTCACAGGGCAGGGCTCTGAAGTCTGCACGCCATTAGCACGTGATTTTAGTACACAAGCGCCTCCGTCATACCTTTCTAGGGGTTCAGTTACGCTTACATGCTATGAGTCTTTGTTCACCATTATGTACAAGCTGTTGGGAGCCAACTGCAAAAATGCAAATTATCGCACCCCACTCTTTTTCTCTAATCACACCCCAGATTTTGGAAAGGTGTGTCCTATGTACTTTCAGTTTTGTAAGTGGAGTTTCAAAAATTGTTTACATTTAGTTGTTTATTTCAGTGAATTCAAAGCTCACTGACAAACTTTTACGACCGTATTTTCAAAAGTCCTAAGTGATTTATTTTGTTTTTCTTCTTGGTTGGCTAGAATATTTATCTCAAATTATGTATTTATTTCCTTGTTTATGTTTTGATTAGGTGATTTATAAAGGGATGGTGACCTGTACTCACATATCACTATGGTGTATTTATATAAATACAAAATAACGTAACAGTGTATAAGTGATTTATATACTTATACTTTTGATATGTTTACATTTATGTATTATGCTTATATGTAAATATATGACCTGTTTATATACTTGTCAATGTATTATATATTTACCTTCATAATAGATAACATATATGTATATATCACATATACGCACAAATAGATTATATATCACTAATGAGATGTTTAGTATTGACGGAGATTATATATAAATGTGTGTATAAATTATATAAAGAACATAATTATATATGACTAAGATGTTTCATATTTAATAATGATTTAGAGTGAGCTTTTTCTTGGGAAATAATATATCATCGTATGCTGTACTTTGGAAAGTCCCTTTGGTTTTCTTTCTTGACAGCTTTGAATGTTATTAATTTTCCGTATTTCTTTCATCACAGATGCTAAACTGGTCCTGCACTCATAATAATCTTCTTTTGCTTTTCTCCCCCATGGTTATCTTCTTCTTTTTCGATATTGCTTTAAAATTCTTCTCCTGTCATTTTAACCTTAAAGACGTTGTATCTGTCTCCATTGTGGTCATGATGTTTCTTTTCTCTCTATAATAATTTAATCTTCTGATGTACTATACTCAGTGCAGCGAGGTTGTCCATCTCAGGGAATTGCCTGGTTGTCACCGTTAATCCATTATCCTGAAGTTCTCACCCTTCTTCTGGGGGTCACTGTGTGATGTCTCATGTCTGGAAATCCAGGGTTTTGTGTATTGTGTCTGCTGTGGGTTTCGTTTCCTTCAGGAGAAGGGTGTATCAGGTCCATGTAAGTCCATCTTAGGCCAAAGGACAGAGGGGTGGAATGGCAGAAGAACAGTGAAAGGCCAGAGCTTTCACTAGTGAGGTAGGACGCTTCACCCCAAAGTGTGTGGGCGTGAGGGACAGGCGAGGCGTTGACCAGGAGGAAACTCTCTTCAGCAGGTCAGGAGATGGACTGTTTTGGAGACGATTACTGAAAAGGGACGGGGAGACCGCTGCCGTGTGGACAACACTGCCTGTGAGGTCTGCGTGCCTCCCAGAGATGAGGCAGAAGCCAACTTGTCTTGTATCGGGCGCGTAACTGCTGTGTGGGGAGCTGGGTAAATGTAGCTGATCCAGCAAGCACGTCTGAGCCCGTGTTATACTGATGTCAGCCCTTTCTTAGGTCAGGCCGTTCAGGAGGTGTCGCCTGCTGGCCACACGGGTGGTGGGCCAGAGCTCAAGGGTACGGAAAGGCAAGAGCCTTCAACCAAAGTTTGTTTAACAAGCGTTTTGTTTCCACTGATGAGTGGGGACAAAACTATTCAGTTAATCATTTACGAGACAATGAGTGGGAGTTTGGAGGGTGGGTATCGGGCCCTGTCATCGGGAGAGGAGTGGGGACCTGTGTCTTACCTGTGTCACCTGATAAAGGATGTTCCTGTGCAGTTATCCTTTCCCAGGACACCAAGGGCCGGGACTTCTGAGTCACGGCTGTGTGTCCGGAGACCCAGCTCTGGTGGCATTCAGCCTGGTCCATTTCCTCAGGTGGCTGTACGTTTCACAGTGTTTTGATATAGCATTACACGTGCCGGGCATACAAGGGAAGGTGATTTTAAAATTTTGTTCAATGGAGTAAGCCTATATAAGTCGTACTTTCTTTCTTTCTTTTTTTAACCCCATTATAATAACAGCAACAAAAAAAAACACAAAATTTTTTTTAAAACTTTTAAAAAAACTTTTCAAAACTTTAAAAAAAACTTTTCAAACAAACTTTTATTGAAGGCTACTTTTCTATCCTAATTTCCCCTTCTCAACTAGTACCTTGTGGGAATTCTAAGTCCTCAGTAATCTCAAAGGTCAAGAGTATACTTGTCTAAGGCCTGCCCGCTACTGAATATAATTTAAGCCTATTTACAATCTGTAGCTTTCCGTGTTTAAGTCAATAGACATTTGGGGCACCAGGACAAACATCTTTAAAATGCCTAAACAAAACAAAACAAATAATTACAGTCATCTATTTCTGGCACGCTCTCTTCAAAACAAGAAGTGAAAATGAACAAGTGATTGCTGTTCCCGATAGGTTCAGTTCTATCACCAGGATAGTCAGTGGTCACCTCTTTAACCAGCCCCTGAGGCCATAGTATGTTTTATTTATTTTTATTTTTAAGGATATTCCCTTACATAATTCTTCTACTGTGCAAGTAATTCTCCCCAAATAAAATATGAGGGGGATCTCATTAAACTACAGGTTAATAATCGTTTCTGTGGTTATCAAGACACTAAGAGCAACACAAATCTTGGCAGTTGAGCTTTGAAGGGAGGTGTTAAAAATGTACAATTGCATTAAGCTAAGCTAGAGACGAGATTAATTCTTACAAAGACAGTCATTGATGTGGTGGAGATGTATGTGAAAGCAGTCATTCAGGACTTTAAAAATCCCCCAAACAAAAGTATGACTGAGGCAGAATTCTGTAAGTGTGTTTTTTCAAGCAGTGCATTATGAAAGTCACAGTATAATTCACAGTATGTTTTCAGCTTTCACAGTTCATGCATCAAGATAGTATAATTTTTTGATCTAAAATATCAAACTACTTTAGAAAATGAATTATTTAGGCTATCTGTTTTGATTTTTTGTGCTCACGAAGGTAGGTATTATCTGAGTTTTTCTATCATGTCTCAGAATTACCATAATTTTATCTTTAAAGAAAAACAATCTTTATACGCTGAAATAATGGAGGGGTAACCAAAGGCATATGGTAGTTTGCCTCCTGCTTGTTTCAGAAAATGAGTAAAATTACTGAAAATCGTCCTGTAATATATAGCCTAGACTTATGCAGAGAAAGGGAATGCTCTTTTCTTCATAAATTCAGTAGAGGAGGGACAGCGTAGGACCCCCAATAAAGTTGTAGGGCTGCCCTTCTACACGCATCATGCCACTTGAAAATGAAACAGCAAAAAGCGAAAAATAATAATAATGTTAGTACTTGGGAAGAGAGACATTGGGTGCAAGTAAATTATATACGCTAAATGAGTGTGTTTGGGGTGGTTATCCAAAATAGACTCCCCAGCCACTTTCCCTTTCTTTACAAAAGAAACCACAGCAAACACTCAGCCTTCCTTGTCACATTCAACTGTGTCACCCAGATCCCTTTAAGAGATGTAGCTGGAAGTACTGGGGAGGGAGCTCCTTGGACTTCTGCTTTCTCCACCCGTTTTGCTTGGGAATCCCCAGTGATTGGACATACAGGACTACTCAGGGGTGTGCGTGTGTGTGTGCGTGTGTGTGTGTGTGTGTGTGTGTGTGTGTGTAGATGAATCCCCAGTAGCTGGACATACAGGACTACTCAGGTGTTTGTGTGTGTAGATGGATAGATAGATGAGATAGATATGGATAGATTTGGATTGATGCTAGATGGATGGAAGGAAGATAGAAAATGCATACATTGTGTTATATATGGAGGAATAGGTACATGGTAGGTAGATGACGGATAATAGGAAAGACATATGGTAAGTGATAGATATTAAAGATAGATGATACATAGATACATGCTTTCAGATAGGATTGATAAGACAGATGATAGACACACACCTTTCTCTCTATACATGTACATACACACACATACATACATATATACACAAATACACGTACATACATACACACATACATACATACATACATAGGTGTACATGCATATCTGTATTCTATGCACACTTTCTTATTGTTACTTTGTTTTGGTTAAATAAACATGACTCCAAGATTGTAAGCATTTGAAATATTTTTAGATTCCACTTCATTGCTTCCTACAGTGTTCTAGCATTGAACCTCCACCATCCGTTTATTTAAAGATTTCTGTTCCTGCATCACTGCTCTCTACCTTCAAACCTTTGACTTGTCGATAGGTGGAAAGCCTGTGAGTAAAGGGGCCTCCTCTTGGGGTGTCAGCAGGTGATTCTCCAGGTGAAGGGATGTCCTCTTGCCCTGTGAAGATGCATTGTCCCTACTGTGTGAGCAAATAATTGGAATTTTCTTTTAAACCGCCCCCCCCCCCATTTTTTATTTATTTGTTTTTTTTGTGTGGGGAGCATTTTCCTAATAGTTTTGTTTTGGATACTGCTCACTCTTCAGAGGGCTTCTATTGGCACGTTCACCCACTTACACTCAGCGAGCAGAAAGCAGAACAGCAGCCCACCCATGGCCCAGGTGGGCCTGTGCCCAGCAGCCTGGGCTTGTCACACCCATGAACAGGAGGTGGCAGGGCCTGCTCCAGGAGCTGTCTTCTGTGTGCCAGCTCCTCTCCCACGAGGGAAACATGCAGTATTCTCCCAAGTGAGTCTTCCTGTGGGAACATCATTGTTCCTGGGCGGCAGGAGAAGCTAGTTTACATTTTAATGAGGTACAAAAATCTGACAGTCTCAGAATACGTACATGTTTTGCTATGTAGGGGTGATTCGTCCTTTTTCTCGTTCTGCATTCTCCTCTCTCAGTCCCAACCTGGAAGATGTAGTGTGTGAATCCCCTTCTTCTTAATTGGTTTGTTGTCTCTTCTCTTCTTTACGTCTCTGGGCATTTATGAGAGTCCCATTTATTGGATCCTCTCTCAGTTAGTCTAACAGTTATCATTACAAGATTTATTGTTCATCACACCTTTTGAAAGCTTTATACTCCCCTGTGTTCTATTACTTTGGGACTAATGTTTCGTCCATGTACATCCTGAAAAGATTTAAATAGTTGTACACTTTCTAAGTACTAGTCTGTTTGAAGTCTTTTCTCTTATCTTCAAGGAAAAACGTTGGGACTCATAAAATCCTTGCCATTGAACTTGCACCATCATTTTTTAAAAATAATTTCGAATTATAATCTCCGTCTCAACTGATTCTCAACATAACTGTAAGGTTTAATAATTTCAGGTATTTTAGATTAAGAATGCCACCATTAAGATATTCTTTGGCAGTCACATTCATATCTCTACATTCCTAGAATTTGTGTGTGTGCGTGTGTCCAGAAATGTGACTGAACGTGTCAAAGTGTGAGACTTATTTTCCCTCCGTCTTTAATTTCATTTACCTAAGTGGGTCTTAGGTATTCTTTTTCATCCTGAAAACTTCTCTTGGGAATGGTTTGGCACCCACCCCTATGGGGCTCTGAAAAATTATAAATTCTGTGCAGGAAAAGCATGGACTGCCGACATTTTAATCCCTCAATATGAGGCCTGCAAATGGGAGGCATCTCTTCCAAGTCCCCCTGCAGCACGGCTTGTCTTCCCTCACTAATTCAGAGCAGGTCCCAAAGCAAGGGGACTTGGAGAGCATGGAATTTGTCTGTCCTTCGAGGGCTGCCCCTGTTTTGTCCGCATTAAGCTCCATCGCTGTGGTAGTAACTGAGTGATTCCATTTTACACTTTCAGAGTCGGATTTTCACTACTATTGAAAGTGCTTAGCGCCATCTCTTTATTCACCATCTATTGTCCATGTTGCATAAGTAACCCTTTATGGTTGGTCATTTACAGAGAAAGACAAATGCCACATGCTGTCCCTCATATGTGGGATCGAAAGAACAAAATAAACCAACAAACACAACAGAAACAGACTGATAGGGGCAGAGAACAAATGACATCATTCCGGTGTCCCACCTGACGCCTGACCCAGGAATTTCCAGCATAAGGACAGGCACCGGTGTTAATACTCTCGTCACTGGGTCA
Organism: Rhinolophus sinicus; assembly: GCF_057876585.1. NCBI lineage: Eukaryota > Metazoa > Chordata > Mammalia > Chiroptera > Rhinolophidae > Rhinolophus > Rhinolophus sinicus. Next base: position 2,250,273 of record NC_142518.1, on the reverse strand, counting down.
GTCCCATGGCCTGGAAAGCAGGTGTCCTGTCCTGGGCTCGCTCTGTCTGGGGTACCTCAGTCCCTCTCTGAGGGAAAGAGAGCAGGCTTTGCCTGGTTGGTGGTTGCCGTGGAATTCAGGACCCACCCCCATGCTGGGTGTGATGTTGTAATGGGTAAGGCTCGGCTGGGGAGGGCCGTGTGGGGGGTGGGGAGACAGGCCTGGTGCCACCACGGCTCTACTGTTAGGCAGTGCGTGCTGCGTTGTCTTACACTTGGCATTGCTAAGAAGCCCCACATCCCTGTGTGCCTTGCGCCACTATTCACAGTAGCCAACATGTGGAAGCAACCTCGTCGGTGCTCATTGGTAGGTTATTGGATAAAGAAGAAGTGGTACGTATATATGATGGAATATTACTCGGCCATAACAAAGAATGAAATCTTACCATTTGTGACAACATGGATGGACCTAGAGGGTATTACATTAAGTGAAATACATCACAGAGAGAGAGACAAATACCATATGATTTCACACATATGTGGAATCTAAAGAACAGAATAAACAAAACAGAAAGACTCAGAGATACAGAGACCAAACTGATGGTTGCCAGAGGGGAGGGCCTGTGGGGGGCTGGGTGAAAAAGGGGAAGGGTTTAAGAAGTAGAACTTGGCAGTAACAAAATAGTCATGAGGATAAAACCCAGCACAGGGAATTAGTCAGTAGTGTGGTAATCACTGTGTAAGGTGCCAGGCGGGGACCACACTAATCCAGGGATCGCTGCATAAATTATATAAATGTCTAACTGCCATGCTCTAGACCTGAAACTGATATAATTCTGAGCGACAACTGTAACTGAAAAATAAAAATAAGATTAAAAGATATACTTGAGGAAAGTGAGACCCAGTGAATTAACCTATACATGGTTTAAACATCTCAGAAGTGACATGTAATTAAGGACTGAGAATGTATTCTGTGATTCCCCACAGGGCTAATTAGGTCACAGGCTACTGTTGCAGGGTTTTTTTTGTTTTTCTTTTCCCCCCACCGTCACTCTTTTTTGACCATTAAAAATTGCTGGGGGATTGGAAACAAGAAGATATTTAAAATCATTTAGACATCTGACGTAAGGAAACAAATTGCTGTCATGACTACAAAAACAAGCTAGAATCACCCAATTATATGAGGAAAAAGCTATTTACATAGATATGCAAATATAAACTTAATATTTATGTATATATACCAAGTTTTTTACATACCATAAATGAAAGCTTAATGTAACATTTCTGACTCAGTACACCAAAAATTTAATTTCAGTGTAGACATTCATTTGGGCCTTGCCACTTTTTCCGTGGGTGGTGAAGTATGTAGAGTCAGTTAATTCTATAATTTAGTGCAAGATTTTTGAACTATTTTCTCCATATTCCAGTGCCTTTCTCATCAGTATTATTTTTGTATCTTTAATTAAATGACATGGTTTACTCTAGGTGAGCAGCGAGTCATAAGAATTAACATTTGTTGCCAGAAACTTCAGTGCGAACAAAAAAAAAAGAACCCAAAAAAACATACTGATGAACAGGAAAGAAATGAGAGAATTTTTATAGAGACAAAGAATGTTTCCTTGACTTTGTAAATTTCCATTTCCCTCCATGTAAAGCTGTTAGAGCAGTTTATGAACCTTCTGGCTGGTAAGTAAAAGATACAGTATTAACTACCTGGAACATAATTATTAGCATACAATTATAGGGTCTCCTTAATTTAGGAAGACGTAGAGTTCAGTATCAAATCTCTCTCTCTCTCTCTCACACACACACACACACACACACACACAAATGCTTTCTGTTCACTTCAGTTAAAAAAGGTTTATTAAGTCCATACTCTGTGCCTAAAACCATTCTAATCATCAAAAGACAAACTCTATCCATCCATCCATCCATCCATCTGTATCTATCTATCTATTATCCATCCATCCTGTGTAATAACTAAACAGAACATATTTACTTTTCAAGAAGTAATCACAAAGTAAAGATAAGCAAAAGCACCATTTCATAGTTTATTTTTTTAATAGAGCATCGTATGAGTAAGGTTTAGCTGAAGATTGATCAACAGCCTACGTAAGTGCTGTATTCGCCAAGTAATGCAAAGGATTCTTTGAAGTAAATGTCAAATGTTTGGCTTCAAAATGGATTATTTTATAAAATGTACTAATTACTGCTTCAATAATGATAGAATAATAACTGTGCATCCATTTTGATTAAAAGTTATGTATCAAGAAACAAAGAAACTTAAGGTGAGGGGAAACCTTAGAAATGACCTATTCTGACACGAGTCCTTAGAATGGCAGTTGCCTTTCACATGTGTCCCGGCTGTGTGTTGTGAGAGTTTGCAGTGTTGGGTGGAGACACAATGATCTGTCAAATTCAGCGTCCCTTGGAAAGAATGAGGTTGAATGGTTCATTGCAGATCAGTCTCACTTACCAACATAGATGTAAGATTAACACACACGTGCGAAAGTTGATTGCGTTAAAGTATCGGATGCATCGTGATGAACTGGGGTTCATTTTAGGAAAGCACACAAATCCCCCTTAATGCGAGATTACTTTTAGAAAGATAATTCAGTCACATTAATACATAAATGGTCATCTCAACTGATACTTTCCTAGTGGATGGCAAATAAAAATTAATACAATTCTACAAAGTTTCAAGAACAGGACTCTCAGGAAACAAATTCAGAGCTTCCTAAACCAGGGAAAGGACACCAGGAAACCCTGCAGCAACTAATGCACGTGTGATATTTAGGATGGGAGAATCCCTCATGCCTTCTGTCACCACTTCTGTCCTGTACGATGCCGGCCAGAAAGGGAAAGAAATACGTTTTATGAATTGAGTAGAAGGAAAACTGTCATGATATGACATATCAGTGGTGTGGAAATACCCACAGAGAACCCACGCGAATCTAGCTAGTTGGTCATGTCAATAGGAGCATTTAAGGTTTGTTAGATATAATAAGGACTTATATAAAAGTCAGTTTCCTTTCCCACAAGAGGAATAATCGTTTAGAAAATGTGACAAAAAGAAAAGAAAATGTGCCTCAGCATGTGATGTACAGTGGCAGCAACAAACCCTGATTTCCTTGGCATCATATGCTCAAGACTCAATGAGAAAGATACCAGTTCTTTCCTAATTAATCTATCGATTCATTGAAATTCAAGTAAAAATGTCAAAAGGATGTTTCATGGAAACTGATAAGCCGATTCTAAAATTTATATAGAAAAAAGGTGGCCCGAGGTAAGCCAAGGAGCCCTTTAAAGAAAAAAATGAAGGAGGAAGATGTGGTCTATGAGATATCATGCCTTGTTTATAAACCTGTATTAGTTAGAAGAGCGTGGCATTGGCAATAGATACATACCCTGTTTCCCCGAAAATAAGACCTAGCTGGACAGACAATCAGCTCCAGTGAGTCTTTTGGAGCAAAAGTTAGTATAAGATCCAGTCTTATTTTACTGTAAGACCGGCTATAATATAATATAATATAATATAATATAATATAATATAATATAATAATATAATGCCGGGTCTTATATTAATTTTTGCTCCAAAAGACACATTAGAGCTGATTGTCTGGCTAGGTCTTATTTTCAGGAAAACAGGAGAGAGAGAGAGAGAGAGAGAGAAAATATAGATAGATAGATAATAGATCAGAGAGATTGATAGATAGATGATAGGTAGATATGGATAGATATGGATAGATAGTTACTTCAGTGGAAACAGAGTTGAGCTATATAAACATACATGAAAACGTAATTCATGAATGAGAGGAAAAAGGTAAACTTTCAGTAAATTATGCTCATACAAATCTATGTACAAATTATGCTTGTAAACATATGAAAATCTGAACCAGTTAAAATAATTACAGGTTTGGTCAGATCCTAAGGCCAGGTGTCAAAACTCTTAAACTTTTAGGAGAAAGTCTTTGAAAATATCTGTAACACTGGTTTATGAAATGCATCAAAAACTAAAACCAAAATTGCTAAAAAGTTTGATTCAGTTACACTGTTTTAAAAATTCTGTCCATCTAATGTTAAGATAAAAATTGATAAGTGAAGCATCCAAATTGGAAAATATATTTTTAAGATCTCTAACCAGGAAAGATAAAATATAACACTATACACATGTACACACACCATATAAAAATGGCAAAATAATAGGTAGTTCAGAGATAAGTAATCATTTAGAATTCATAAACATATGAAAGGTTTTAAAGCTCAATCATAAAATAGAAACATAAATTTAATTAGCAGTGAGATATCATGTCTTACCTATAAAGTTGGCCAAAACAATATACTTGAAAAATTCTGAGTGAGGTTCCGACTGTGGATCAATTAATCTGTCTCCCACAACAGGTTGGATTATAAATTGTCATCGTGCTTTCAGACTCATTTGGCATTACTGCAGGAAGTCTAGCCTCAGAATAACTCATGAACCAATAATTTAGCTTGGGTCACTTTATCATGGATATCTCAGGAACATTTAGACAAGAGACATCTATAGGAATATTTATACCGTGTTTCCCCGAAAATAAGACCAAGCTGGGCAATCAGCTCTAATGCGTCTTTTGGAGCAAAAATTAATATAAGACTGGATTTTATATTATTTCACACTGGGTCTTATATTAATTTTTGCTCCAAAAGACACATTAAAGCTAATTGTCTGGCTAGGTCTTATTTTTGGGGAGACACTGTAGCAGCTTCGTTTATAATAGCAAAATACTGGAATACACAAATGCTTATGAAAAGCACAGTGCATAAACATTGTGTTCTATTATTACAAAGATATTTTACACAGTGGTGAAGAAGAATGATTATGTGTATATAAATCTACCGGGGTGACTCTCTAAAGCCAATGTTCAATGAAAAAACCCCAAGAAAGGCATAACACGGTTCCCTTGTGTAATGTTCAAAAATCAGGCAAAATTTAAGAATATATTCCCTAACAACAGAATACTGGAAAACTTAGCTGTAAATTCAGGAGCTTCAGTTGAAAAGAGGAATGAAGTGGCATTCATGTAACTCGTTCCGTTTCTGTCCTGAGGGTCCCCTCCGTGATGGATGGCCCGAACAGCTGCCCAGGGAGGGGGTCCGCATCAGAGGGCTCCGTGCCCGCTTTAGTGTTCTGCTGCCTGTGTCCTGAAACCCTGTAACATTTAGACTTTGAACATGTGTTTTGGGGAAAGAAGCACTGTGAGCTGAGGAGCTATGTGCCACATGCATTTCTGCCACTGTCCCTTGCTACCTGAGAAGCATTGCTCTCTGTAAAGAGCTCAAGGAACAAATCATGCCAATGACTAAATACGTCATTTTCTTTCTTTGATTAGAATCTGGCTGGACCCACAGTGTGTGGGAGTTGGGTGACATTCACAGTGAGTGCAGAGTCAGTGTGTTATATCCGTGGTTGATGCTGGAACAAGAATTTGTTTCTGAGAAACATGAACCACGAAAAACCCTATTATATCTTGCATCCCTTTTGCTCATGTAACTTTTGTGCCAGGCAACCATTTAGGAGGACATAGAAGGAAACAGAATGAGTGGGTAAGCCCCCACCCCTTTCCTTCCCCTTCCTAAGGTAGAGTGTTGGTACGCCGACATGTGCATATCAGGAAGTGAGGTAAACCAGCAGAGCTCCTCTTGTGCGGTCCCCCCGTTCTCGTAAGAATGGACTATTTACTAATGCATGTGCTACAAAATCCAGGCTGTGCCCCTGCAGTGCCTTTGACTACAAGTGAAATCCCCTGGCATTGGCATTTAAAATTAGCGTTGCACTCTGTAAAGAGCTCAAGGTAGAAATCATGCCAATGACTAACTATGTCGTTTTCTTTCTTTAATTAGAACATGAAATAGCTAATTTTGGCAAGGTGATTGAAGAATGGAAAAAGCTCTATATTTCACTTCTGTTAACAGTACTAAAAGGATTGGCCAACTTTTCCTGGGAATGGTCAAATAGCAAATACTTTCAGCTCTGTGAGTTACGTAGGTCTTGTCGGCAACAGCTGAGCTCTTGTTGTAGCTGCAAAAGTAGCCACGGGCGATACATAAACGAGGTTTGTTCCAATAAAACTTCATTTCCCGAAACAGCTGGTAGGCAGGATTTGGTCCATGGAGTAAGTCAGCCCAGGGAAAGTCTCAGAGAATGAATCTGCTTCTGAGGGTCCTTATCAACTGAAAGGACAGAAAAAGAAGCTCTCCTCAAACCTTAGCGTGTGTTTCCCAAAGCATTTGTGTGATGTTTGACAGTTACTGTAGCTGTCACACTTACAGCGGTATGTTCCGTGTTTGGGGGTCAAAGACGAAGAGGTTGACCCAGGTAGTTCAATCGGGATCGTTTAGTTTGCTGTCATGGTCCTTGGAAGAGATGGGACGAATGCCAATCCTAGAGTGATGTCACACTTCTATTTCTACTATCTTCGGGTTATGGTCTCCAAGAATTGTTATCCTTACACCAGACCTGGGAAAGCCACACCTACTTACTGCCAGTGGCATGTCATGCCTTGCAACAGCAGAATCTGGCCATTTTCTGCCTTTTGTCACTTTGGCTCAATAGAAATATTGCAGGGTTATATGAATACTTGAGGTAGAGAGCAGGATTCCGGGTGATAAATCTCATTGTCAAGTGCCACTATAGGCAAGAGTGACACATGTGGAAGTGTAAAGCTCCCCCCATAAGGGGCATCCGCGTTCTTTAGGCTTTTCTGTTTTCCTTTAGGAGTTCAGAATGGATGGAAGTGTCAACGCAGGAAATCTGTTTTGACTTCCTGCATCAACACAGGACATTTCCTTTGATCGTACCTGCCAATTAGTTCTCTCCTAAAGGTTTCTGGTTCCTCAAGGAAATTTCTAGTTTAGCCAAAAATTTCTCAACAGTTGCTTTGTTGTTACAGCCTGGCTTTTTTTCTGAGCAGTATACGTCTCTTCTAAGAGAGACTGGTTGGGTCAGTTTACTGAGAAACAACGTGATAGAGGTTTCATGGAGGACCATTCCAGAAATTGGAAAACTTATAGCAGAATGAAAATTCCAGCAAGTGCTACAGGGTTAAAAGGAGACATTGAAATTGTTGACGTGCCCACAAGTCAGCTTTTAATATCCTGTGTGATGGGGAGATGAGGTGTCAGTGATACCATATTTCTGTTTCTTCAATTTTTAGGCTTGATCTTTATTTTCTGTGTGAAGACCTGGTGACATTAGTAAGGTCAATAAAATGGAAATTTCCAGAGGGTGCCACAAAAATGTATACACATTTTAAGAAATGAAAAAAACTATTAAAATTGTAATACTCAATATATACTGATAACAAAAGATGAATACAAGTCCCGTGTGACTTCTGCAATGACAAGAGGGGCTCAGAGTGGTTCCCATCAGCGTCCAGACACTTCTGATTATGGTGAACTACTGCTTGAGCCACGTTGACCAAAGTGTCCACTTGTATATGTTTTTTTGGCACCTCTGGTATATGAAAAGTTCTGCTAATATCATTCTACAATTTTAAAAGGTAAATTTAAAATGTAAAGACACACACACATATGTGTATATATATATATATATATATATATATACACATATATATATATATATATCTACATATGTAAAAAATATATGCGTGCAGCCATATTTAAAGTACATCTTTGTATACGTATATAATTGTGTTTACTGAAATTAGTGGCAGTACAACCTTGATTCTGTTTTCACGTTTACATTTCATCTCTGTATTTCAACAATTGGAAGCCACAGACACGTTTTACCAACCTGAGATCTCAGAAGGAGAAATAGTAGATTTTCAAGTCACTAAGTGATATACAAATTCTGCATTTGTCCCCGGAGACACCTTTTTCCTCATGGTGTTTACTCAGTTTATGTAAAAATATTTCCATTTGCAATTTAATCTCCTGGAAGCCAAGGAGGATAGAGTGGGGTTTCAATACAGGGTGTGTGATGTTTTAAACTGGAAAATGTTTAAAAGACAGGCACTGCTACTGCGGTTAGTATTTCTAGAAACATGAATGGATTTATTTACTATGTTTAGGATTCTAACGTAGTGAATTTTGCAAAGCCTTGTATCCACCACTAATAATTTTTTAAATATATAAAATGTGCTTTTGTTCTTTTCCTAAGTTGAATTATTGATGAAGTTGAATGTGTTGTCTTTCTGTGTACATATATAAGCATTTCTTGTGTGTGTGTGTGTGTGTGTGTGTGTGTGTGTGTGTGTGTGCCTTATACATTTTATACTCAGTTGTCTTCAGCAAAGCTCTGTTTTCCCTAACTTCCAAATTGTAATCTCAGGCACAGTAACTAAATTCTCAAATCACACAGCTAGCAATTAGATAAGCTGAGGGCGATCCCAGACTGTCTGTCCAGACAAACGCCACAAGGAAGTCCGTACGGGCTGCCTTCGCACCGAACGGTGTTGCTGAGTAACATGTCAGAAGTGAGGTTTTCGGTTTCATTAGACAATACCAAATTGCTTCTCAAAAACTGCGTACAAATTTCTCTTTGCCACAGTTTCCCAGCAATGCATGCAGTACATATTCAAATTTTTGTTAAGCTAATGACTGTGAAATTGCAATTTCATTGTTTTAATTTTTCATTTATTACTAGTAGATTGGAATCTGACTGCATATGTTTATTGATCTTTGAAATTTTCCTCATTGGGAGAAATCAGGCTCATTTCATTTTCTTTTGCTAGTTTGTTTGAAGACCAAGGGGTATGTGTTCCCATCACCCACGCTAATTCAATGTGGGTTTTTTTTTAAATAGGTGATTGAATCCAAAAGCAATTTGACGATGATACATACATGCTTTTATTTTCTAATTAAATGTTGATATCCCAGTAGGCACTCGGCTTGATTCACAAAAGAAATAGTAAAGGTTTGTAAAAATGTGGGAAGTAGGCACTGAAAAATCTCATTTTGCTTTGTGGAGAGCTGACACAAGATAGATAGTACCGACTTTTAAATTTAATTTTCTTCATAGTTGTCAGTAAAAAGAAAAGAAAAAGAAATGTTCCTTATGCTTGAACAGTAACTTGCTGGAATAGGTCATTTATGAGGGTGCGAAGCATGTTCCAAAGTAGGTTGCTGTGTCTTTTACCGAATATTCACATCACAGGAGGCAAAGCTTTGAAACTGGGAGTGATGGTATTTCACTTACTACTGGTACAGCTGGAATGACATAAATTAAAACCATTTATATAGTTTTAAGCAATCTACTCCCTTTAAAAAAGTGAATTTGCTCAGTTTATACCATAAACATATGTGCTATCTAGGAATATTTATTCACAAGTATGTATATTACAGTGCGCATATTAAGGAAGAAAAAAAAGCGTTATTTTTTGGTTACATATCCCTAAAGAGTGGTTTTGCAAACAGTTGCCTATATATTTGATACCTTTTGTAATCCTCCTGGTTTTCACTTGCATTTGACGTTGTGTGTGTGTGTGTGTGTGTATGTGTGTGGGCGCGTGTGTGCGCGTGTGCGCGCGCCCCTGTTCTGTTGCCCTCTAGTAAATCGCCACTACTGGAACCTTGTACAACAGTAGCATTTGAGTGTGCTAATACACCATTATGCGAATGCGTGCTGTGCGCTGGGGTACAGAAAGGCACCACTGGGCCTGGCTTGTCCGCTCAGCAGGTTGGGGGCCTCTTCTCGGGGTGCCCAGTGGTGGGGCCGCTCTGTGGCTGGAGGCTGCACAGGACGGAAGGCCCCTGACCCCTGTGTGTGTGAGTGCTACCCGGTACCTGGGGCCCCTGGGGGCTCTCAGATTGCATAGCTGAGTGCATGGTGCCTCCAGGTAGCCGCTGGGGCTTCCCTGCTGCACCGTGGGGGCTGAGTTTCCACAACAAACCACCCAAGAGAACACAGGATGATGCAGCCTGGGCATTCACATTGTACCAGTTCCTCATAAACTAATCATGACGGTTGGTGTCCTCTGCTGCGATGGTATAAACTGCCAGACACGCAGCAAACCTTTACATCACGTTTCCTGTTCCTGCTACGGAGTTATTTCTCTGCTTACTTGTGTTCTTCGTCACCTTTCACTTTGAGTCTGATTCTGGAATTATGAAATAAATGCCATTTCATGTTAAAGCGTCTCAACGCAGCATAATTGGAAGACATGTGCTTTCTTTAATGTAGCTCTTTCAGGATTCTTGAAAATTTACCCTTTACCCCGTAGAATGTTTTCTAGAAGAGCTGAAATTAAGTTGGGCTCTAAAAAAAATACTTTTATGAATTTTCCTTTTTTTAACTTATAGCTTCAGTGGCCTGATATATAAATTCTACCTGACAGTGGCAAATGCATTTGAGACTATGCATATAACTCTAAACTCCTGTGCACGTATATCATATTTTCAGCGCTGATTGTAAAATGTTATGATCTATAAGTCGTTTGCATTGAAATGTCTCCTCTTTAAGATCCCTTACTTATATTCTGCTCATTGTGCTCAGTATTTGAAAAGAATTAGCTACGAAGCAAAAACACGAATCAGTTTCATTTTTATGTATGAAATGTCTGTAAAAGAAGAGACAAGAGCTCTGCCCTGTGCGATGTCACTGCCGTGTCCCCAGGATAACTCATCCGAAAGTCCCTGGTACCTCTGCTCTGCCTCTTCTAGGAAAAAGGGTCTGTCTTCCCCTCCTGACTTATAGGACAATTCAGTATACATGCCGTGTTTCCCGGAAAATAAGACCGGGTCTTATATTAATTTTGGCTCCAAAAGATGCATTAGGGTGTATTTTCCGGGGACGTCTTATTTTTTCGTGTACAACCATCTGCATTTATTTAAATACAGTCATGTCCTCTTCTTCTGGAACATCGTCATAATGTATTAAATGCATCTGTCTGACTGATGATCTTCACTGGGGCTTATTTTCAGGGAAACACGGTATCCATGCAAACACCTATGTAATTATGTGTATGTATCAGGCATATGTGCACACGCATTTAAACCCCCCCTTCCTTTCTCATGTTACAAGTACAAATTTATATGAGAAGTTTGATGCTGTTTTTATGCCATGATTATTTCCTGATTTCTGTTCTTCTAGTTTTAAAATTGCATCTGGTTCCAACATTGTTCCTTTTGACATAAAAAACCTGATATCTGCCCTCCCTCCAGAACCATCAGCTCCCTCAATGCAGCTAAATTGGAAATGAATGTAGCTGACCCAGAATGGGGAGATTTAGGCCGGGTTTCTGAAGTGCACGGCCAAGAGGACAGCGAAAACACAATGGTTCTTGTGCTACCTGGCACCCTGACCTTTGGAAAATTGAAGCCCGTCTTCTCGGAGGCATTTCCTTTCCTGTATGAGGAAAATGTGGTGCTCCCCCATTTCACAATAATTAAATTAAGCCCGTGCTTCTGCCAGCTCTCGGAGACCCTTTGGACAAAAGGTCCTGAGAAGAGGATTGTGCAGTTGCTTCCTCAAGCCCTCGCTGCAGCAGAATAAATCAGCCAGCTGTCCTGAAATGACAGTAGCGCAGAACCGGAGCAGAAACGGGGGTTTGTCCCTGTAAATGCTAACAGCGGCTCAGAGGACTGACGCATGAATCCATTCCTCCTGCGAAGCGCTGGCTACATCCAGGAGACCCAAAGCAGTGGGAGGGAAGCCGGGCACTGCATGTGCTTTGGTAACCTTCAGGCCCTCGCCAGCAGGCAGAATGTCCACTCACCTCAGGGACTTCAGTAGGAAAGCACATGCATAATTAAATCATAAAATAACACATGGCAAAGCAAAAAATAATGAGGCTGACATTCAAGGCAACTTTTCCTCAAAGGAACTCCCGGGATTTGTCAGCAGAACATGTGGGAAATCATTAACCGTTAGAGGGAAAGTTCGGTGTCCTGGTTTTACAGTTCACTACCGAGCACGGGAGGTCTTGGTTTACATCTGTGATCCAGAGTCTTCTGTAGTGATCTGGAAAGGCATGGGCTTGGCAGGATTCAGGTGTCCCATCTTTGAAAGGTTTCCCTTTCACAAAGTGTGATAGGGCAAAAGAAAGTAGAGCAAAGAGTTCCTGAATCAGCTGTGTAGCTTTGTACGGCTGTGAGAGAGGGAAGAGGGGGTGTAAGCTATGGGTACATGCCATCATTTTACAGGCGACAGAGCTCTGGGCACTCAGATGTGGGGTCCCCAGTGGAGAGCAATGGGTAGCGACAGGCAGAGCTGGAACAAGACCCGGGCATCCGCAGACCGGACCCAGGGACCTTTCCACTGCTTCACCCACAGGGACCCACCATATGTGTGATAACTGCGGTTACAGCCGCCTTCTCCTGAAACTCCGTTCCTGAAGGAGAACATTTAAAGGCTCTCTTTTAAACCACTCGGGGAAAACTATTTCAAAACTAAGCCTATACACATAATTTCTGTGTTTTCCATTTTGTAATCAAATATTGGAGTTCCGTGCCATAGTTCACATAAGAAAGATCAATTATATGATAAAAGGTAGTTTTAAAAGAAACTTTTATGTGAGGAGAATTTACGATTTCGACAAGGAAGGGAAAGACAATTACTATTGAATTTCAATTACTTATAAATAAAAACCGACATATTTACTATTACAAAATGGACTCCCTACAAAAATGCTTTGGAATTCAACGATTGAGATTCAGCAATCTTTAACACGTTGCGTACGGATCACGAGAATCTTCACGAGGGATTTAAACCCCGCCGTACGCAACGTGTTAAATTGTGCAGCTGAGTCTACTCACTGGGCAGCATTCACTGGCCGATATTTTAGCAAGGTGAGTGTGGTGGGACGTCAGGGGTGCCGAGATGTCCACACCCTAATCCCAGGACCCCGAGGATGTGATTCAATTAAGGATTTTGAGATGGGGAGGTTATCCTGGGTTATCTGGGTGGACCCAGTGGAATCCCAACAGTCCTCATAAAAAGGCAGATCTGTCATAGCGAGAAAGGGAGGTGGGATAAGGCAGCCAGAGGTTGGAGTGATGTAGGGTCATGAACCAATACGTGCAGGCGGAATCTAAGAGCTATAAAAAGGAAACAGAGTATCCTCTAGAGCCTTGAGGATGGATGGTGTCCCGCTGACCCTCCTTAGATTTCTGACCTGCAGGCCTCTGTGGTAATGCATGGGTGCCGATTAAACCACTGAGTTCCTGGTACCGTGTTACAGCAGCAATAGGATAGGAATACAGTGGTCAGAGGTATCCATTATCCACAACAAAACTAAGTAGCCGCTGAGTATAAAATAAGAAGCGTAAAACTTCTCCTGAAGCTCTGACAATTTGGGGATGTCTAAGAGTATGAAAGAATCCCTCTTGGACCGGTAGCCACTCATGTTGCTGTTGTCCCATCCCAGGCTTGGCACCATTCCTTGCCCCCTGTCCTTCCCCGCTGTGTGACCCAGCAGTGGCTACCTGGAAGGCAGAGTTCTCTCTCTGTCAGACAGAGGTGGACAGGAGCGTCGCTGCCTGGCTTTTATTGCAGCCGTGATTGTTTTGAATGGAAATGGAAGCCGTGCATATGATTCCTAGAGCAAGTGGCGTCTGCGTGAGTGGTACTTGCTTGTGCCAACAGCCGCTGACCTTTCATTGTGTGACTGGAAATACAACATTTGGTTTATTCTTCAGCGGGTGGGCATTTGCCCTGTGGGCACTTTGTCACTATTATGAATAAGGCAACTAGGAACATTCATGTGCAAGTTTGTATGTGGACATGTTTTCAGTTCTCTTAGCTCTAGACACCTGGGAGTGGAATTGCTCTGTCACGTGGGAACTTAGCATCTAACCCTCGAGGAGCTGGCCCGCTGTTTTCCAAAGTGGCTGCACCATTTCGTGTCGCCACCAGCCACGTATGGGAGTTCTAATTTTTCAGCATCCTCACCAACACTTGTTACCGTCTGTCTTTTTATTACAGCCATCCTAGTTTGTTCCTTTGGAACTAAAACGAGCCTCTTATAGACAGCTTGTCACTGGATTCTTAAAACTCTGTTCTGCCAATCTCTGACTTTTCACTGGAGAGGTCAGTCCACCTGTCACGACTCGTTGCCCCTGTGTCTTGCATTTTTGTGTTAAAAACTGGATAATTTCTACAACACAGCCATCTTGAAAATCTCAGCTGCACAGCGTTTTTTTGTTTGTTTGTTTTGTTTTGTTTTGTTTTGTGTGTGTGTGTGTGTGTGTGTGTGTGTGTGTATCTATGAGCGTTTGTTTTAAGGTTTGTTGTCATCTTTTCTGGGACTGCCACTTTTTTTTTTTTTTTTTAATAGGCTCTTGAACTAATTCTGTAAAGTCTGTTAGGTTTTTCTGCTAAAGTGTCTGCTCTCTTAGCGTGGTGTTCAGCCAGTGATTGGACAGAGATTCGCCCTTCTCGGCCCCCCCACGCCCCCAAGTTTTAGGCTAGAGGTGTGGGGCACCTGCTGTGCCTCCACACCCAGGCTGGCAGTGTCCACTGTTCTGGCCACGACTCAACGTCTCTCCTCGAACGCATGCTCCTGGGATTCTTGCAGCCCTTGGCTGAGCTTCCAGGGCTACTTAGGAACTGTAGCTTGTACTGCTTCCTTGTGCCGTGCTCGAGGGTCAGACGTAGGTGGGAGCCTGCGTAGGCCCTTCTCGCGTCGTCCTCTGCTTGTATCCATCGTCGGGCGTGCATTCACGCTGGGCGTGCGTGGGGCCTTCTTGGTTCACAGGCCTCCCTCCGAGCTTTGAAAGACTTCCCAAGGACGTGCAATTCTCCTGCTCCTAAGATATTTCAATAGCTTGTTATTTGCTCCACTTTTATTGCTGCCTCAGGCAGTTGCACCGTTAAACAGTTGCCTCTGATTGTTTTTCACTCATTGTACCAGGGAAAAGGCTCTCCTGCTAGGAGGGCTCTGCCGGGTTAAATAAAGACAACCTTGTGAGTGGGGGCAGACAGATCAGATAATGGCCGTTTTCTGCAGATGGGGCTTCTTGGTCCTCCAGAGGCTGTTAGGCCACTGGTTTCCCCATGATGCTGGGATGTTGGTCCTCAAGGTAACCGTGGAACCGGGGAGACAATATGAGTATTGGGCAATTGACGACCTTGCAAAAGCTTACTGTTCTTACTAACGTTCATCTAGTTACTGTGAATAAATGCCCCATGAATTGTTGCTAGCTTTGGTTTATTTCCACACTCCTGAAATTATTGTTTTTGATAAGGTTCTTTCCCAAGTATTTTTTTCCCAAGTATTTGTTTTTGATAAGGTTCTTTCCCAAGTGGAATAGAGGATTTTTTTTTTCTTTTTTTCTTTTTTTTTTTTTGGAGATCCTCAGTCTGCCAGTCCAAATATTGTCACCCCACCGTTTTTCATTGCCTATTGCAGTTTTCAAGTTGTTTCTTGCTTAATGGTGCCATGGCCCTCACAGCACATTCTCTTTTTCACCATTTGGGGAAATGGCAAATCAGATTCAGTGTGGGGGTGCTTCTCCACTGTCTCTGCAATGCCCACACATTGCATTTCTATATCTGAACTCACTGTAGTGTGACTAAGCGTTGTAGAAATGGTGTAAGTTCTTCTTGACCCAAGATAGCAAAACTCTGTCTCCATAAACTGGTTCAAACGGCGGCACTTCTGTTATTCCACTGTGGAAGCATAATTATATTTAACCATCCCACGTGCTTCCGTGTGACCTTGCAAAGTCATGGAAGTGAGCTATCGAGCCGCTTCAAGCACAGACGTTTCCAAGTTGTCCTTCCAAAGGGTCTGAAACAGATGTGCTGGACTCTGAGTGTTAGCTTATGAACTTCTGAAGCTAATGCAAAGCCGAAGAGAATGCAAATCCCGTTTTGTGGACTAGACCACCGTTTTGCAGTCACAGAGGGCCTGTGCTGACTGGGCCTCCTCACTCTCCTGACACCGAAACCACGAGTATTTAGAGTTTTTCAGAGATGGAAAAGCCGTTGTGGAGAGGCAACATTTGTGTCGTGAAGAAAGAGTACACAATTTAAAGATTAGATTTCCATCCGCCAACCCCTGCATGCCCAGGGAAATATAATACCTCACGGGCTCACCTCCAGCTCATCACCTCTTGTTTTATAAGAAGCCTGATACACAGAGCTGGGGGGAAAAATGAACTCAGACACGTGAGGATCTCAGTGTGCTTTCTTGCTTTGCCCCCTTACCCAGTGATCTGGCTCTCTCTCCATGAATTATTTAAATGCCTGTTTAAATTATTTAAATGGCTATTTAAATATCTATTTGAAATAATAAAGCACGTGTGGGAGCAGACTGGCAATTGCCATGGGTATGAAACAGTAGCTTGAGCTTTGAGGGAACTTACGTCTTCTAATAAAAGACAGTAGGACGTGCAGGGGCAGTTAGTGCATTGGGGGGGCTGGAGTTTACATCAGGGAGGCATTTGACCATCATTTGCAGGGCGGGGCAGGGAGTGTTACTTGGGGTACAAAACTTAAGGGGATTCTGAGAACTCAGCAATCAGCATAAATACTATTTTAGGGCAACATTTGCAAAAAGCACAATCAAAGCAAAGAAATCCATGGTGAGCAAAATGCCAACTTTGTAAGTAAAGTGGGGGATTGACAGGGCTGGGATTCCAGTATGGAGACGGCAGGGGTCCGGCCGACACACCCCCGCGTGCTTCCCAGTTTCCCTTATCTGTTGGCGCTGCCCCTTCTGTGGGGAAGGGAGTGTAAAGGCGGTGACCTGTGCGCTCTGGGCTGAGCCGGGAATGGCAGCGGACCGCTGAGGCGTCTGCTCTGAGGCAGCCGGATCCTGAGTCGTATTCAGTGCCTGCCAAGCTTGAGACGGGTGGCGTTATGGGCTTCATTCAGTGTGTCCTCCTCATGATACGCTGAACTCGGAAAACGTACATGTGACCTCTTCTTGGAAATAGGGTCTTTGCAGGTGCCGTCAAGTTAAGATAAGGTCGTTAGGCTGGGGCCGTAACCCCATAGGATTGGTGTCCTTGTAAGAAGAGCCGATGAGGACACAGGTGATACAGACACAAGACCGTGTGAGGGCACAGAGAGAAGATGGCCTTGTGATGGATGGATGTACAAGCCGACGGTTGCTGGCAACTGCCAGAGGCCGATGAGGCAAGAAAGGGTCGTCCCTTACAGATTCCAGAGCTAGTGTGGCCCTGGGACGCAACATGGCAGAGGACTGACTGCCTGTTTTTGCTCAAAGGAAGGAAATTACTTTGGCTTTTCAAAAGCCTTAATTTTCTCCCTAGGCCACTGGTTAATCTCTATATGGAGAAATATGCAGTGCACAGAATTCTGCATCGTTCTTTGCACAAACAGCAAAGGTTAAAGATTGCATCCCTAGGCTGAGGGGTTTATGCCTTCTTCTGTCGTAATACAATAGGAAATATTTCTACGTTCTTCCTGTATAATTTCCTTAACCATTG
Organism: Rhinolophus sinicus; assembly: GCF_057876585.1. Taxonomy (NCBI): domain Eukaryota; kingdom Metazoa; phylum Chordata; class Mammalia; order Chiroptera; family Rhinolophidae; genus Rhinolophus; species Rhinolophus sinicus. Next base: position 2,232,898 of record NC_142518.1, on the reverse strand, counting down.
TTTTAGGGTAACTTTTTTTTTTAGGTCCGTGGCCACAGGAACTGGTGAAACTTTAGCACGTTAAATAATGTAAAATAAAATATACTGCTCAAAAGAAATGGTGTGGCCGCGATTGTAATCTGAGTATTACTATGAAATGCTAATGAGGCATTTTCCTTTTAACAGTGTGACCTTTTTAGCACCAAATGTAGAGGAAGGCTGGGAGCTTTTACAGGGGCTCTTTTTTTAGCTAACCTTCAACATAAAAATGCATCGTTTTCTCGTCTGTGTACCTATATTTAAGTTTCCGTGTGTCTCCAACACCTTCGGTGACTCTTTTGTTTGAAGCCGAGTTAGTTCTAATCTATGGACAGCCGCAGACAGGTGACAGTATGTGGCCTCCTAGCTCAGACATCTGCAGCCCCAGGGGCAGCGCGTTTCCCCTAATTGTGGCAAAATATGTGTAACATTCCGTTTACCATTTTAACCGGTGCAAAGTGTCCAGGTCGGCGGCATGAAGTGCGTTCAGCTTGCTGTGCGACCGGTACCATTCATCTCCAGAGCCTTTCATCTTCTCACAGTGGAATTCTGTCCCCATGCGACACTAAGCCCCTTTCCCCGACCCCCAGGCCCTGGCAGCCACTTTCCACTTTCTGTCTGGATGTATCTGCCTACTCTGGGCTGCTCGTATAAAAGGAATAATAAAGTATTTCTCTTTTTGTGTCTGGCTTCCTTCACTCAGCGTCACGTCCTCAGGGTTCATCCGTGTTGTAGCAGGCGTCCGAGTTTCCTTTTTACCGCTAAAGAATGTTCTGTTGTATGACTACACCACACACTGTTTATCCCTCCACCCCCTGATGGACACGTGGGTTGTTTCCACCTTTTAGCCACTGTGAATCTTGTCGCTATACACATGTGTGTCCAGTCTCTGCTTTCGCTTCTTTGGGGTGTTTACCTAGAAGTGAGGACCTATTAGATACCAGCGACCCAGCCCTGTTAAGCAGCTGGCTCAGAATGAGCTTTGGTGCTCTGCCCTTGGGAACTGAGAGAAGCTGCAACGACCCCGAGGTCCGTATGTTCACAGGAGGATGTGATGGTCCCTAATTAGCACAAGAAGTGTCATAGCAGCTACCGTTTTGCTATCGGATACCGTTCACTATCTGCGATTTGAAGTCTTCAGGGAGACGCTTCATCTGTGTTCTCATTTGACCGGGAAGACCGTCTGAGGTGCGTGACGTGAGGTCCGAGGTTAGATCCAGAAGCCACGTTCTTTCTGTCGCACTGCTTGTGAGTAACGGTCCGCAGTTGGGCCTCCAAGTTAACACCCCACTGTCCTCTTTCGGGGGCTGTAACCCTGTCTTGAACGTAGGCTGTCCTGACTGACGCCCTGACACTGCATACGTGTCCCAATAGCCCTCGCCCTGCAGTGTCTGGACCTGATTTCTACACTCGGAATCACTGCTGCACTGCTGCTCCTAAAGGGTTGTGCATCTGGGACAAGGCCATTTGCTCCTCACTCTGCCGACCACTCCTGCTGGCCCCACCCCCACACAAGCCCCCGGTGGAGTTAGGTCACCCAGCCTGATCCTCTTTGGACACGTTCCCCACGGCGAATGCTGAGAGAGATGTTTGGGTGGTCACGTCGTGTGGGCCAGCATTCCATCAGGCACCCAGGACACATTGTCACGTACGATGTGCTGTGTGTCAGGCCGCCTCTCACCCCAGCTCAGATGAGATTGCTGCGAAAGCATGCTGAAGAAACATCTCTCTGAGGTGCTGACGTAGTGAAAGGGCCGGGCCCCAGAGGCGTTCCAGAAAGAGCGAATCTCAGTCATGCACCCAGAGGTTCTGGGTCCCCGCAGAATCGTGGTTGGTTCTCATGGCCCACGTTGCCAGTGGGGAGTTCCCCAACACAGCTTAGGTGATAAGGACGCTGGAAAAAGTAATGACATGGGGCGATTGTGGGTCAGGCTTCGTCTCAGGCAGCCGTCCACCCATGTGTCAGTGCTTTCCGCTGTGCGTGCCAGACACAGGTGCTCTGCTCACCGCGCAGCTGTAATTCAGTAGGTCCGAGGGGGGGCCGTGGCGCCGCATTTCTGACAAGGTCCCGGATCGCTGATGAGTGCTGGTGCATAGACTGCACTTGGAGTACCCAGCCCTCAGAGCACGCTGACACTACTACGTGAAACAGGAGAGAGTATAATTCACAGTAGGTCCTCACTTAACGTCTTTGATTCAAGCAAGACGACATAGAATGAACCCAGTTTTATGGGAGGCCGATTGATATAAATGGTAGGACAGCTTCAGTTTTGTCATTTTGCCTCCAGTGACGTCTCAGGCTTAATTTGCTCTGGGACCCACTGGTCCATCTTCCTGGTGGTCGCGGGTCTCCATAGAGCCTCCTCCAATACCGTACGTCCAATGAGTCATTTTTCCCTCTCAGCCTTCTCCACGGTCCAACCTTTGCATCCTTACCGAGTAATCAGGAGGACGAGGGTTTGGCTGACCTTAGCCTTGGCTCATTCAATGGCAGAGTATTATCAGTGCTGAAGAAACATTCAGCCATGTGTATGATGCTGGAGTTGTGACTCTGACCACAAGAGAAATCATGAGTGTGAAGAGGGATCAACTCGTAACATGTATTTGACAATTTTCTCATGCTGTGTTTTCAAGAGACTCACGTAAACGGAATGCTGTTTGGTGCCAGAGCTTGTAAAGATATCTTCTCAGAGGGGGAAAAACAAACGAGTAAAACAAACACGGTGGTTTAATTTCATCTCTTTGACAAAATTTTTTAAAAGCAAATTATAATTCAAGCTTTTTGTTTTGTTTTGTGTTAAATATGAACACAGGTGTAGGACGATAAACAAAAATGTGGAGGTTTTAATTATAATCAGCAAGTGTGTTGAACACATACTGTATTCAGACACTAAGGCTGCAAGAGTGAATAAAACGATCCTTTTGAAAGTATCCCAGTGCAGTGACAATGGCGGGGTGAAAAGACAAGGCGAGATCAGCAGTGGGCACAGCTGTGCTAGAAGCTGTGGCAGCATGAGTTTCTTCTGAAGGCATCAGAGAGCCCCTTTCAAGGGGGCGTGATGCTTAGTTTGACTGAAGAACCACGGCCAGCAAGGACACCCTAGTGGAGGGACTGCTGTGTGGGAACATGTGGAGGCAGGAAATGCCCTCTGGGAAATGCTGGAGGCTTGGGATGGCTGGGGGAGAGAACATGAGGCAGAGAACTGGTAGGCAGCTCATGGAGTCCCGGGTGCCACCCTGGGAACACAGACGAGCCAGGGAGGCCCGGGACCGAACTTGCACTTCAGCGAGACCACAGTCTCAGCCACGTGGTGAGTGGATGGGAGAGAGGGCCAGGAAGGAGGCTGGTGAGACCAGACAGGAAAAGCGGGCTGCAGTTTCAATAAAGGGTGGGACATTGGAGCTCAGATTTGCAGAAATGATGCAGTTAGTCCTAAGGTATGGCCAGCCTATGATATGACGAGACAGACACACACAACCTGATGAGCCAGGATCCACGGGGGACGGCCCCGTGCTGTCATCCATAACCAGTATTAGCCACTCGTGGGCAAACAGTTTCATTATTTTTATAGACTAGGGGTGATTTAATGCTGTCCTTGTAATTATGTCAGTCTCACAGTTCAGTTATTAACTAATTAAGTCATCACTCAACATAAACCGTGGCATACTTTTAGTCCTGTTTTATGTGTTTAGGCCCTCATCTGACCTAAGAGAGTGAGTTTAATGCTGTGGATTTGGTGTTAGTCATCCTTGTTTTGTCACCTAGGTAGCTGCATGTGCCATTAAACACATTATTCAGTGTCTCGACATCTGTGTTTTTCATCACTAGATAACACCAGTCTGGATGCCATAAGACTGTGTACAAGAGTAAACCCCGTGCATGTGTGTGTAAAATATTTAGCAGCATATGTGAGGCTAGTAAGTGTTCAGTAAATATTAACATCAAAGAATGAGCCCCAATAGGGGACCTTAGAAACTGCTGTCCCGTTAACAGTTCTTAATGAAGTGCTTTGAGGTCTGTAAATCAGATTTTCTGTTGCACAATTGCGTGAAGCCCTGTGCGTATGTGACTGCACAGGGAAGGGTTCACCAGCAGCCCTGGGTGGCTCAAAGCCCACTTGTCCCCCTGGTCTGCAGGACTGGTGCCCGGCCTGGCCCCTCTCGGAGCCCTTGGGTTAGTCTGCTGACAGGAGCGTCTCCGTAGACCTGCCTGGAGCCTGCAGCCGCGCCCGTAGGTATGCTGACAGCGTGGCTTATGGTCGGCACCTGTTCTGTTCATTTCTCTGTTTTTGGTGTGTGTGTTTTAACGGGGGGCTTGGGGTGCACTACATCACTTTGATCTCTGAGCAACTGGGAGACTGCGTAGCTGAGGTCAGCCACGCGTGCTGGGGCTCATGTCCACCTGACTGACCTCGCCTTGAAGCCCTGGCTCGAGGCTCTGGTGACCTGTGCTAGCTGGTGACACTCACACGTGTTGCCCCATGTGGTTGCTAGAACTGAGTGCTGTCTACACCAGCCCCCTGGAAGCGGGCACCTCGTGGCTGGACCTCCTGGCGTCCACCCCGTGCCCCTTTACGTCTGCCGTTCCTAGTCTTTGTCCTTTCATGGAATAAGCCACAACCAGGAGAATAACTGCTTTTTGGGGTTCCTGGAGTCCTTCCAGCAAATTCTCAAACATTGAGGGTGATCTTGGAAACCCAGAACACAATCACCGACTTACAACTTTTCAGTTCACCAGGATTTCTCGTGACCTCAATTAACACCAAGCATTGATTTCAGGAAAATACGTTTATCCTCTTCCAAGCATTCAAGTTATTAATTAAATTTAAGTGAGGTTCCCTGGGAATATTTGCCCTGTGACAGTGGAGAGAAGGGTTAATTATGATTGATTCCACCGATAAACTCACTGGTAAACTCACGTGTATACAGACGGGGCCCAAAAAATGTGTACACGTTTTAACAATGGAAAACTATTAAAATTGCAGTACTCAATATATACCGATCACAAAAGATGAATACAAGTCACGTGTGACTTCTGCAATGACAAGAGGTGCTCAAAGTGGTTCCCATCAGCGTCCAGACACTTCTGATCACGGTAAACGACCGCTCGAGCAACGTTGACCAAAGTGTCCACTTGTGTACATTTGTTTGGCACCCCCGGTATTTACAACCTAGAGAAAATTTCCCGTCACAGAATAGAAAACCCATTGTGCGGAGCCCCAGTCATTCCTGTACGTTCCATCCTTGTTTATCTCGATCGCCAACTTCTTGGATACAGTGGGTGTGCCATTGTGTCCCGTGTGCTAAGGAGAGGAGAGTCTGTATCTTAACCAAACACATTCACTTGAATATGAGGTCTTCCCTTTAATGAGCATAAATAGCTTGACCAGGAATTCCGATAGACAACGCAGTCAATTTTCACAACAACTAGTTCGCCTCTCCTCTCACAGCTTCTGGTTCCAAAATGGAAACTCTCAAGGATTATCACTTGGGAATTATTTTTCTCTCTTCAGCCCCTCGCTTCGGGTAATTTATTACTTTACATAGTTTATGATAATGTTTAGCACTGCAAGAACATGTTGGAAATATTTGATTTTTAATATTTTGCTTGTCAAATGACTATCATACAATAAACATCAAGTAAGCTCCCTTTAAATCATCCTGTTTTCCCGAGCCTGCAATGCCCCTCATCTCGGAGAGCCTAATTGACACCTTTCCGTGTTTCAAGGTGAAAAGGACTCTTCCACTGACTTACTGTGTAAGCAAACGATGTGTCTAAATGAAATCCATAACACGTATAGACATTTGTTTTCTAAACCGTTTATAGGCTGAATTCGTAAACACAAAAAGAGCTGAAGTCAATGAAGGTTTTATTTCAATATTTAGCTGAAGTCTTTTTCGATTATAATGTTGAAATACGATTGTCTGGCATTCTGTCAGCCGGATTTTAAAATAGCTGACTAAAGACAGGAAGCAAATCTAAACGTGATTAATAAAGGGTATTAAGAAAATGGCAACAGCTTTACTTTAAAAAACACAACAATTATGTGGTGGAATTTTATTACCACTATGAATGTAAAGAAAAAGGATTTTGAAGTATCTATTGGAACCATGAATTAGTTCAGATAAATTTAAATTTAACATAACATGAACAATAATAATTCTTTACTCCTATGCCTCATTCATTCCATAAGAATCACTGATGGAGAAGAAATACATATTTCAGCTAAAAATGTTACATTCTCTTTTTTTCTGTTTTATTCCAAACTAAGCCAAGAGTATTTATCAAAAATCATTGTTAAGGCACAACACGGGTATGTTAGTTTGCGTGGGCTGCCAGAACCCAGCAGCAAAGACTGAGCTGCTTTAAAACACACACACACACATTTCTCTCTCCGGGTCCTGGAGGCTGGAGTCTGAGGTGCAGGTGTCACAGGGCTGGTGCCCCCTGAGGCCTCTCCCTGGGCGTGTGGACAGCCGGCCGTCTGCTCCCCGTGTCCTCACATGGTCGTTCCTCTGCTGTGTGTCTCTGTGTCCTCATCTCTTCTTATAAGGACACAGTCCTATTGTATCGGGGACCATCCTAGTGACGTCATTTTACCTTAATTACTTCTTTAAAGACCCATCTCCAAATATAGCTACGTTCTGAGATCTTGTGGGTTAGGACTTCAACATACGAATTTTTTGCACGGGGAGGACACAATTCAACTCATTGTTATTTTCTCTCCAGATTTAAAAATGGAATCGTAATCTATATGTGAGAATATATGCGGCCAGCAGGTGGGGGTGGGGATGACCACTTAACTCATTTTTGGGAGACACACTGGGAATTAGGAAAAAGAATTTGAGTTTTGAATAAGAATTGCATCAGAAATGACCTTACTTTCAAACTTTGACTATCAAATGAAATAACCAGGAATTGCTTGCAGGTTAACTGTATCAGTTATTGAATGCATTTGCACATGGACTCAGAAAACCTGGGCAGATAGAGCAATAGACTGTTGATAACATAGAACTATGAATTGTCACAGACGCTATTGATTGAAAGCTACATGCTTCACCTTTGAATTTATACTGGTTCTCCACTGGGGTATTTTGCCCCTCAGAGAACAGCGAGACACATTTGTAATTGTCATCACTGGGGGCAGGGGTGCTACTGACCTCTCGTGGGTGGAGGCCAGGCATGCTTCTGGATATTGCACACCGCACAGGACGGCCCCCTGCAACCAGGTTGCCGCTGGCCCCACCTGTCAGTAGTGCCGAGGTGGGGAGTTTGTGCCCGGAGTCTCCAGTCGTTTCTGCAGCATCACTCACGTTCTACTCATTCGACACTTTGACCAATCCAAAACAAAACATTCCTTTTTCTTTTTTTCTCATGTCTTACTATAGTTTCCCCAGAACTTGCCCAATTCAAATTGGACATGAGGATTCCCCTAAAACCTCTGTCACCAGTGCAGAACGAGAGACAGTTGCCGTCCCCTCCTGCACTGTCGTGCCATCACGGAACCTTGCAATGAATTGGCTCAATTCTCCATCTGCCCGTCGTTCCCATCAGCCTGGCCCTCTGCGTCCTGGCTGGACTGACCCTACGGAACATGCTGAAACGGAACAATGACTCCTTGTTCTAGCCTCCCGTTCGCAGCAGAACCTGGACAAATTGAAACGTCAGTTGGCACAGTTGCTATAATAGTGGGATTGTGTTTCACAAAGACTCTTGCTACTGTATTTTAAATAATATACAGGTAAAGGCATTTAAACGTGTCCAGTGAAAGCACATAATAGGACGTTCCTGTTCCCTCCTGCCTCGTTATTACAATGATTTATCGTCGGGGCTCCAGACTAACGAATAGTAAATGCTCAGCTAAAACTTCATTTCAATTAGCAACTAGGGCTCGAGCCCACTTGTGAGACGTTAGGAAGTGGAGATGACTTCTGAACTACTGACTGGTTTTTCAGAACTTACTTCTCTGAAATACGCTACTAAATATACTCTGCCATTAAATTCATTATACCTAACCATATTGAAATATATTATTCTTTTTGAAAGCAGTTTGGCCTTTCTTTTTCTTCTTTTCAAAAACTAACACTAGCATTTTATGACCAAATAAGCTGATGACAGAATTTATCCAGTATTTTTACAAATAAAAGCTCCACAAAAATAATCAGGTTTGGAGGTTGGTCGATAGCAATCAAGGGTACCTGACTGCATAAAGTAATAGATTATGGGATTTCCAGATTGGTTTATACGGCAGAGTGGAAATCAGGCAGACCATTGCTGTGAATTAGAAGAATTGAATATGTAATTAAAGTGGGGGCTGGTGGAGGGCGAGCGAAAGAGAGTGGAAGGGAACAAACGCATATTCGTATGAATTGGTTGATTTTGTCCACTCTCCAAGGGGGCTGGGCATGTAGTGTACGCCTTCTGTTTGCTCTCTCTGATACCACACACCTATGACAGTGTCCTCAACATGTAGGGTTGGGTGGCCCATGAGTCCGCCTTTTGTACCTCAGCCTCTATCGCTGAGCCACATTTCTGAAAAGCGGTGGCTAGTGAGAGCGTCATTGTCAAGAAAGGTTAATGCATCATTTATATCCCAGCAAATATGACTAATCTGTATCACTGTTGGTGCCATTTAAGATCCACTCTTCGGGCGGGGCATAGCTTCGTACACCTCGTATTTCCACTAATGCCACACTGTATAAAGCTGTCAAAATGCAGTGTAGTTCGCAACAGTCTGCAAAGCATGAAGCCACTTCTGTCACGCTTTAGCCGTGGGGTGCAGTGGCGCACCGATCCCTGCAGGGGGGCCCTGCAGAGCTTGTAATGGTCTCACAGCCCAAAGCGGATGCCTGTTTCCTAAACCCACGGCCCTGGCGTGTGCTTCCCATCTGCAACCTCGTGGACATTCACTGGGCCCAGATGACGCAGGTATTTATCCTCTGAGGAGGAAGGGGAGAGAACAGTCGCTAACAAGGAACTGCTGCACCTTCACGTACGACGCAGTCCCCTCTGGACAAGCCCCGCGCTCCCATGTGAGCACCATGGTTAGGATTCTGTTCAGGCGATAGAAACGCACCCTGGAGACAACAGGCATTTGTCAGGTCTTCCGTGCTTGAGCTGAGGACGTGTGATTATACGGAAGTCAGCCTCTCGGCTAATCTTTTCTGTGCAAATGGAAATCTTTACTAGTGCTACTCTGGTCCACTTACACCCTAGACAGCCTGTTTTCAACGGAAAATCCTGAAAACAAATTCAGGGCGATTTGGGTGCCACTGGAAATCCCAAAGTTTCCACATTGTCATTTGCTGTGTTCAGAGACACATTTCTAGTACCAAATTTCTGAATCTCTGGGTCTCAGCAGCCTTCTGCGATAGAGGTATGAGGCTAGGGCCACACCTGCCATCTACTCTGCATTGCAGAGCGGCACTGAGGCTGCTTTGTATGCACAGCCCTCATTATTTATAGGACGCGTACTTACAGAATCGCCAGCTGGTTAAAATTTATCTGTAGCCACAAAGCAGTGCTTGCACTTTCTCGGTCATCCTGGAATGTGCGCAGAGCAGCAAAAATCTGAGTCACCTGTCCTGCCAGCTCCCAGTGAGGTGGGACAAAGGCACTGTGTCTTGTTTCGATTCCCTTACTGTAAACGGTTTTTTATTTTTACGGAGGGGGAGGGAGGTGTATTTTGTGACTTGTATTTCCTGTTTCTGTGCTTGTGTTTGAGTGTGTGTGTGTGTGTGTGTGTGTGTGTGTGTGACTACTGTTTCAAATTTCCCTGGGCTCAGAGCTGAAGTTCTCTAGTGCCCCTGACTGTGAAGGAGACTAGGGGTACACCTCCCTCATGCAGGAAATACATGCGCTCGGTGGGCTTTGTTCAGGCATGAGTCACAGTGCTCTCGGTTGCAACAAGCACAAAAATGCCCATATCCTCGCTAAGGTGTCTTTAAACAGAAACACACATGCAAGGCCAGGCGTGGCTGGGCTGATAAAAACCGTGGTGGCCAGAAACTTGTAGGACGCTCCCGCTATGTCCTGGGAGCAGTCATTCAGCATTCACTAAGTGAGGGTCCCCAGAAGCTTCACAGGACGTAATGACTGAGTAAGGAGAACCCACTGGGAAGGGTAATGTAACTACTTGGCCTTCAGTTGTGTGTGTGTGTGAGTTTCCTAGGCCTGCAGTCACAGAGCACCAGAGAGGGTGGTTCACACAACACGCGTTTCTCTCTCCCCGTCCTGGAGGCTGGAGGCTGAGACCCAGGTGTCCCAGGGCTGGTCCCCCCTGAGGCCTCTCTCCTGGGCATGTGGACGGCCGTCTGCTCCCCGTGTCCTCACATGGCCGTCCCTCTGTGTGTGTCTGTGTCCTCATCTCCTCTCCTTATAAGGACACAGTCCTATTGAATCAGGGCCCACCCTGGTGACCTCGTGTTACCTTAGTCCCCTCTTTAAAGCCCCGTCTCCAACACAGTCCCATTCTGAGGTCCTGGGGTGAGGGCTTCCACCTAGGAATTTGGGGCATGGAGACATAGTTCAGTCCAAAACAGTACGTGTTACGTGTTCTTGGTCTGGCAGTTTACATTAATGTTCTTGACCTTTGTTTTTTGCGAAAGAGCAGAAGTACCAGGAGCACTGGGGCGATTCATGGTTTGTTACTGTTTGTCTGTTTCCTTATGGTCCCTGCCCACCAGTTACCTGCAGGGAGGCCCTGCTAACCTGTGCTAAGAAGCTGAGGGCACAGGGGCTGCAGAAATTGACAATGGAAGTTGTACACATTTTAAGTACAGCATTCAGAAGTGCCGTGGAGAGAATTGCCAAACCAATTTCTCATTTAAATTCAATAATGCACTGTTAACCCCCTCCCCACATTGAGTCATTTTCCTACAGTCATTTCTGGGCACAGTTATCAGCTCTGGGCACGTGTCCAAGTGCCCGGAGTAATAGGTGAAGTGTGAGTATCCTGTAGACAGTCACACTGTCACTCAACATCGATTGCGAGACCTTCAAAGTGAGAGCCATAATTTATACCAAATGTTGCTGAGAGTTCCTAATGTACCTGGGTGAGCGTTTTAATTAACCTTGGGGGTGCAGGAAAATGAATGGCAACTGTTCTTGTTTTATATTAATTCTATTTTTTAAATTTTATTTTTCAGTTACCGTTGACATTCAATGTTACGTTCATTTCAGGTGTACGGCACGGGGTAATTTGCAAAGCGAAATGAGTCAGACAGAGAATATAGCAACTGTTCTGAAACACGAAGAGTCCTTCTTCTGTCTGGGTTTTCCAACCTTTGCTCAACACGTTGCTTCTTATTTGTTTATTTATTTTGGCCAGTGCTTCAGTTTGTGTCACCAAAATATTATTTAATATTTTCAGTGACTTTTAAAGATTATTTTTCATTTTACAGAGTAAAGTGCAATGCTATCTGACTCATATCATTTGGTAATTTTTAAAAAGTTTCCGGAATGTCTATTTATAAACTTCATGATTCTATACGTGTGGGGTAATTACAGATTACATATGAATATCATGCATGGGTGAGGAACATTCATCATGTAGACCTTTGAATACAGCATACAGGATCCCCGACCTGATGTAGGGTACATCCCAGAGGCCTGGGGTATGAGTTTATTTCAGGGTCTGTGTTTACGTGAAATCGGTTTGACAACATTGAGTTGTTAGTGTCACAGAAGTTGAGTTACTAAGAAGCAGGAAGAGTTGCTGCTGTTGTAAAGATAATGGCTACCTGACAAATATGCTTCCCCAGTGTGGTACCTTGTCACCCATTGCTCTGGAGCCCTCTGAGGGTGACCTTAGGTTGTCCTTGGGTGTGATTCTGTGATGAATGAAATGACAGTCGAAGAGAGAGAAGTCTTCTCTGTGCCATTATAAGTAGGAACAGATGAGCTACCAGGTACCTATAATGCTATCGTCTAACCTGAGAATGGAATAACATACTTAAGAAAATATTTAACATGTGTTACTATCTCACCTGGTTAAATATCGTAAGTGAGTATTAAAGAAGTTTAGGAAACTAGATACCCGGTGTGAAACTATAGAAAAAATTAATCGAAAAAATATATATAAAGGTCTTTGCCCCCCAGCTCCTGGCACAGCGCTGCTAACACCCCCGTGTTTCCTAACTGATAAAAGCTCTGGGAGCTTCTTCTGTGTTCACGGTGGGTCTTTGAGCCCCGTTCCTGACACAGCTCCTGAGTCCCTTGGGATTTCCTGGCAATAGGAGGGTATTCTGTTCTAAGGAGGTGACTCCGCATGGGCTCATGGAGGGGACCTGTCACCAGAAAGACCAAGCCCTGTTTAGCTGCTTGGCATTTCAGCCCCACCCTCCATTCTCCAGAGAAGTTAGGAGACGGAATTAAGCGTGGTGCATGCCCACGTGACACAGCCTCCATATAAACCCCGATAGCACAGTGTCTAGAGCTGCTGGGCTGGTGACACAGCCACACGTTGGGTTGGTGGCCCCTCGACTCCACGGGGACTGAGCTCCTGCACTCAGGACCCAGCCAGACCTGCCCTGTGTATCTGTTCATTGGGCTGTTCATCTGTCTCCTCTGTCATAGCCTTTATTACGCAGTAAACTGGTAAATGTAAGGAAGTATTTCCATGAGTTCTGTGAGCTGTTCTAGCAAGTGATGGAACCCAGGTGGGCGGGAGGGTCGTAGGAACCCTGATTTTATAGCTGGTTGACCAGAAGTCCAGGCGACCCGCTGGGACTTGTGATTGGCAGTGACGGGGCAGCGGTCTTGTATCTGGGCCTCCCACTCGTGGGGTCTGCAGTAACTCCCATTAGTATTGGAACGGAGTTGGACGGTAGGTCAGCCAGCTGGTGTCACAGAGGGATGCTGCTTGGTGGGGGCAAAAACAAAAACGCCACGCATTTGGTGACAGAAGTGTCGGAAGTGAAGTGTTGTGCGTGAGTAGTACAGGAGTGACATGGAAATCAGCGTTCACACCTGGGTATTTTTACCATGAGAGTTTTGAGATATCACTGTCTCTCCATTCAGGCTTAAAAGGAAACGCATACGATGGTTTTTACATGGAAAAAGGCCATAGGACCAAAGTATAACAAACATTTTTATTTGTTTGTTTGTTGGACAGGGGGAAGGGCGTTGGCTTTCCTGGCCGCCTGACAAATACATGCACCCACTTCATCCGTTTATAAAAGTACATTAGGAATATTTCACCCTCTGTGTCAGAGCAGCCACACCCTCCTTCCTGAGCTGAGTCAATGAAATGGGACTCGCTCTAGGAATGCTTGGTTCTTGGACTGAGAGCATGTGTCCTCATGCAGACACGTTTTAATGTGCCGACAGCCGTATTTCACTGAAAATGAATTGTGATCGCAAACATCTTTATTCAGCCCGAAGCACTACAATTCCAATGCTCCAGTTCGCTTTGGGAATAAATCGGCGTTCTAGCCATCTTGTTTGTTCCCTACTCACGACACCGGCATCTCCAAGAAAGCTGTGTAAACAGTAGCTTATGTCCCTTTCCAGAGCATGTCTTCAGTATTTCACTTTTATTACCATGACGTGTGAATAGCCTCCAGTGGCCAAGATGGAGTTTTGTCACCTGCACACGGCACATCCTGCAGCAATGTAATCCCACAAAAACACAGCCCCAAATGAGGTCCGTCTATTCGAGGTGAAACCTTTTGCCTGTGCAGTGACAGACTGTGACGAATGCAGACCTGATTCTCTTGAGCAGTTTCTCCCAGAGCTGCCTTGAGAAAATATCCCAGATGTAAGGAGGCCCACGGCAGTCGTTGCATTGCAGGGGAGGGGGGGGGGCGTCCCTTTCCTCCTGTTGGAGGCAGAGTGTTCTCAGCTCCCAGCTCCCCGCCAGCTGGTCGGAGCGTTCCATCCCTCACTGACGGTGTCATTAACCGGAGGGGACATGGGGAGGAGGCCACTGGTCCCTCCTGGACGTCTGTCGTCCCCTGGGACAAAAGATGTGCTGTCCTCCCCGCCCCTGCCCCCACCTCCCAGAAGATGACAGAAGGAGTTTGTCAGCAACTTTGGCCTTGAACCTTAAAGAACTCACTCATTTTGACAGCCCTCATGTCTGCAGCACCATAAATGCACGTCTGTTTCCCCAAAGTCAACCGGAATGCTGAGGTGGCCCCACGGACTTTTCAAACAACGTGGCAGACAGGTGATTACATTTGGTCCAGCAAAGGTTGTAAATAGCATCATAAAATCTCCATCTTTCCTCTTCTGGGAGTGAAGTCAACACCCGAATATACTGATCGTCTGGTACAGGAGTCGCCTGCTTTAGAAATGAGCCATTGTGGTTTAAAAGTGGACACTGTTGGCTGTATTTCTGGTCCTGTACTTCACGGCCCCGTGACCATTTTCTAACTGATGCTTTTTTTGTGCTTCTTAATCCCTTCAACCTTTCTTCCCTTCCTCCCATCTCCCTCCCATCTGGCAATCGTCAGTTTGTTCTCTGCATCTAGGAGTCTGTTTCTGTTGTGTTGGTTGGTTGCTTTTGTTCTTTAGATTCCAGATATAAATGAAATTATACGGTATTTGTCTTTCTCTGACGCACTGACTTCACTCAGCACAATACCCTTTGGGTCCATCCATGTTGTCGCAAATGGCAAGATTTCATTCTTTTTTATGGGTGGGTAATATTCCATTGTCTATATGTGACACCTCTTCTTTATCCAATCATCTATCAGTGGACACTTAGGTTGCTTTCATAGCTTGGCTGTTGTAAATAATACTGCAGTGAACATAGGGCTGCATATATCTTTTCAAATTAGTGTTTGGGGTTTCTTCGGATAAATACCCAGAAGTAGAGTATGTATGGTGCCAGGTGGGTACTAGACTTATAGAGGGGAAATCACTTCGTAAGTTATATAAATGTGTCTAACCACTGTACTCTACACCTCAAACTAGTATAACAGTGTCAACTGTAATTTAAAAAAAAAAAAAAAAGCCTAGATTTCCCCCCTGCAAAAAATAATAATAATAATAATAAATCAATAAAAACGGACATTTATATTATCTTTCCTAGCTCACAGGTAACCTTTCCACATTTGGAGTCCACTTTCACTCAGAGATTCAACCAGGCTCAGACTTCCACTGTCTTCAGCTATTTCTAAGTGAAATTGGTATTAGATATCTTTTTTTTTTTTCTTTTGGAGGATTCCATTTGTAGCTTTTCTCACCTAGATTTCTTAAACAGCTTTGACCCTGATGAGAACGAACACATACTCTCTTTAAAAAAAAAAAAAAAAAAAAATCAATTAATTTGTTAAAATTAGCTATTCTATTCAGATATGTTAATATTATTCCAAAAACAATGTGATTGAAAAACAGAACGCATTTTAAAAAAATTGTACACATTCCCATGGGTTTAGAACCAAAATTCGTACTGGGATTTCCGCAGCTCTGTATTTCAATTTTATTCTACTTTTTAATTAAATGGATAGATCTTCTATCGTACTTCTTAGTTTACTTGCCCATCCAATTCAAGAAAGCAGTCGTTTACAATCGCAGATGACCTTGCAAACCACACTGTGGGTTACTTGGGTGGCAGCTGACCAGGCACCACTCAGATTTGCAACAGTAGTTCTCTCCCTCACGAACAGAGTTTTCTCGCTAGGATGCCATCGGGCTCCGGTCTGTCCAGAGTTTTAGAATGTTCCCTTTAAAAATCTCTTTTTTTTTCCCCCACGTGTTTTACTCATTAACAGTTTAATTATTGGGACTTTTCTGAAAGACGTTTTCCTTATTGGGAAGTGATCAATGGTGTCCCCAATTTCAGTTGTTTTCATATTGAATTGGAAACCCTTTGTGACCAATGGTATGAGAAGCTTCCATTATTTTACTAGAAATGTAATATTCATGAACAAATATATATCTATATCTATCTATCTAGCTAGCTATATGTATATATCTGCACACAAAGCTATTTTTGTAAAAACATTTTAACATAACTGTATCATTTCATTTACATACAGAAACAATTGAAAAAGTAATAGATGTTGAATGTTTTAAGACTTGGTATCAGATACTGACTGTCATTTTAAATGATAGTTTCTTATCTTCAAAAACATTAAGAATAAAGAAACCACTCTTGCCAAAAAACCACATTTTAAAATTAAAACGCCGTATCTAACACTCAGCTCGAGTTCATAGAGGGAGAGAGGAGTTATTAGCAGATTAAGTGGGCTAACAATTGCTGTTGTTCTGTGAAGGCAAACTATTTGTTCCCTAAAGCAGAGCCCTCCACTTTCCCCAGAACTGACTGCCGTTCTGGAAATCATTGACTCTGGTGTTGTAATGAAGCAATTGTAAGAGTCAGCCTCAAGTGAAGCGGGTACAAGCGTGTGCTTGGCAAAGGCAGGGCCAGTGTCTCTGCTGTCAGTGACTCATTGGCTTGTTCTCCCAGTTTTTAAACAGATCACACGTTTGTTTTATCATGACAGGTCATACTCCACAGCAGTGGATGCTGTTTGTCAAGTTGACCTTTCAAAATGCAGACCACCCACACAAAGGCTCAAACTATCGCCACACATCTGTTAGAATGTGTAGGTCTTTGGTCATGGGTCAAAAATATTTTGAGAGATTGATTTAAAAAATCCAAATGCATTTAATATCTGATGAAGAACGTGTAACAGACGAGTGCAAAGGGTTCTGTAATTTGTTATTTTAATATAGACCCAGGGAAATGGAATTACTTGGGAAACATAAGCCTTCTGGCACTGACATATCCAAATATAAATGAATTAAAATTTCCATGTGGAAAACGAAAATACCTTCAGGGTCGTGATCCCAGAACAAGTATGCACAGAGACCTTCCACTTTAGTTAAATGGGATTTTCAACAATATTTGCCTGCTTTCAAACTATCTAGAAATGGTAGGAAGTGGGGCTCTGTTGTAGGTAAGCTGGGCTGGTGATGGGGCCTCAGGGAGCCTGGAACCAGGAATGCTCTGGCCAGGGGTGTCACCGAAGGAGACACAACTGCCACAACCCTGGGGAGTCACAACAGATGGTCCCTCTTTCTGCAAGTTCAGAGAACCTTTGCAAGGAGTGTGAATTCTGCCGTGGCAGCTGCTACGTGTGTTAGTTAAGTCTAGTTGCTTGGTACGTTGTTCACATTTCTTGAACCATTTTTTTAAAAAGTGCTGTTTCTAATTACTGGGGGAAGATGATTAAAATATACAACAAGGAATACAGGTTTGCCCTTTTCTCCCTGTTTCCGTCAATGTTTGCCTTACGATTTTTGCTGCTCTGTTATCAGTTGCATAAACATTTTTAGATGCATAAACATTTTAGATGCATAGAATAATGATCACATTATTATAATTTCGCCACATGTCGATCAGTTTATCATTTTGAAATGTGCCCTCTTATCTCTGGTAATATTGGGCCTGTCTCATATTATCGTGAAAATTCCAGCTTTCTTTTGATTAGTGTTCATATGCTATATGTTTTTTAATCTTTTGTTTTAGTCTGTCTTTGTATTTAAAGTGCATTTCTTATACGTAGCATGCGATTGGATCTTTTAAATCAGGTCTTACAATGTCTGCCTTTTCTTCATTCAGAGTGTTAACTTGAATTGAATTAACTTGAATATGGTGTGGGAGCCAGGAGCCACGAGTGGGTATTTGATTTAAACTTAAATTAGTGAAAAGTAACTACATTTACAATTCAGTACAGCAGTCACATTAGCCAAGTTTCAAACACCCAGTAGATGTGTGGCTATCAAGTGGGAAAGTTCCCGTACAGGATATTTCCATCATTGAATCATATTCTGCTGGACGGCACTGAGAGGGTCTGTGTAAGAAGTGCTGTTACCTCCATAGGGGACTCTGTGCTGTATGTTAGCGTACACACCAGTGGGCGAGGAACATACACACGATGAACGGAATTAAGGCATGTGGAAGAATATGTGAATGACATATATGTGACTTGTGGAAAGAAAGCCTCACTTTATTAGATAAAATATTTAGCAACCATAAAGGCAAACAGCGATTTTATAATGTAATAAGAGCACTAATTATGGAATCTACCCACTATGGAATATAGACGGCCACTTCAATTGTGCTTTTGTGTTAACATTTAGAATAGTGAAGAAGTGAAATACTACATATAAATTGTTGCATAGAGGAACGACATTAGAATACACTAAAATGCACCAAACCATGCTTTGGAATTACGAGTTTCGTTATATTTTACCTTCTTCATTAAACTATTCCACATTGTCCACGTTTTCTACAATGGGCGTTCCATACTTGTCAGTCAGAGAACAATGTACATAGCTGGACCATCAGCTCTAATGCATCTTTTGGAGCAAAAATTAATATAAGACCCAGTATTACATTATATATTATATTATATTATATTATATTATATTATATTATATTATATTATATTACATGTTATTTATGTTATGTTATGTTATTATGTTATGTTATGTTATGTGTTATGTTATGTTATGTTATGTTATGTTATGTTATATCTGGTCATATATTATATAAGACCCGGTCTTTTTGCTCCAAAAGATGCATGGTAGCTGATGGTCGGCTAGGTCTTATTTTCAGGGAAACACAATAGTGAAATATAAAAATGTGGCCTGTGAATGTGTAAAACTTTCAAACCAAGTTTAAAAGCTAATGAAAATGTGTATTAAGAGTATTAAGTTCTCTGGAAGCCGGCCTTCTTTATAAGAGAGTTGATTTTTGAAGTAAGTCATATTTTTACGGTGCTGGTGTATTGATGCGGTTTGATAAACCTTGGTTGCGTGTGTCATCAGCAAAATCCACTCCATAGCTCCTGAAATGCATGGTGTATGGCTTTGCCGTTCAGTGAGTGGAATCTGGATGATGTGGGATTTTCACTGCAGCTACCAGAGCTGGGAAGACGCGTAGGGGTCATATTCTATCGAGGCTGTGGCTGTGAGAGGCGGGCGGGGCAGTGGTCTTTATTCCTCATGTGTCTATTGGCTGCTTCTGTGTCCTATGAATCTCCATGGCTTTTGGTTGGTTCTGATGGGAGGACCACTCCCCACAGGCACAGCCCGGTTTTTCTGCTGGCATTTGCTGCAGTCCCGTCAGGGTGTGAAAGGCTGCCTCAGTGACGTGCCGCGGCTCAAGGTGTCTGCAGGACACTGGCATCCAGAATTGGTAGACAGTTCTTGTCAGGGAACTTTCAAAAGCCAAAGGTGCATTGTTGGGAAGTCAACAGACTTTTCTATAAGGTTGGTCCTATAGCTTGAGAGTCTTGGTGGTAGATTTTCTATTCTCAACCTGTCTCTTTCCCGGTCTATACCCTGCATCACACAGAAAACAGTGGGGACTGCCTTCACCAGGGAAAGTTCCCGGTGAGACGTTTTGCCTCTAGAACAGAAGAAGCTGCCAGAAGCTTCCACTGAGATTTCAGAAATCTGCTTTACCTACTGGCTGATCTTCTCTCTTCTGAGTGATGTCTGCCTGTGTTTCCCAGCAGGACAATCTTTGTTCCTTAGAGCACCCTGGCAACTGCTGTTGACTTGGCAAACATCTCACGGGTGCCATCCTGACCAGGTGGGGCTGGGAGAGTATGTGGCCCAGGAGGGCCCGTGCTGGGCAGTGCAGGAAAAGGGACCGACGTGACCACGGGCGTCATGGGGGTTCCTTGTTGTCGAGGAAACAACTCTCACTGATTTCATTCCAGCCCATTGCAGTCACTTGTTTTATGTCACGTCAGTACTTACAGTTAACACTTTCACACACAAGTGCGTTGGTGACTCCCTTTGTTGCATTTTAATATCTAAGTCAAGGTTACCTAGGTGTTAGAGGGTCCTCTTTTCTGAAACAGACAGACGCACATGTACCTTGACATGTTAATGACCTTGGGGAAGGAAAGACCCTTTAGATCATTTTATTCACCACGTTGTTTCACAGTTGGAGGAAAATAATGTTGATCCAGAAAGACTAGTGAGTTTTATTTGTATCACAGCTAAAACACGTCAGTCTGAACAAACTGGCCAGTAATTTTTATATCCTGATATTGCAAAATAAGTTGGATATAAGTAATTGTCATAATAGGATTTGTGCAACTACTGAGAAAAATTTTAGAGATGTTATAAGAACAAATGAGCCTGGAAACTATTTTTTTCAGTCGTATTTAAAATCCCTGAGTTTTTATTTTAAAACTTACTTTTTCTAGAGTATCTTTGTAGGATATACATTTTAAATTACTAAGCAAATGACAAATAAAACCATATTTAATCAATTTTATTTGTTGTACTCTATTCAAATATACGCACAATTAATTACTTGCTGATTCATATTGCATAAGCTTCTACTTCGAGAAATGGAGATTTAGAAATAAAGCATGCCTTTGAGATTATTACTTATTTTTCTCCATAAATGTATACAAATGTTCATTGTCTGACCTATTGAATGTAGTCTGACGTTAGCTTATTCTATCCACTAGTACATCTTGCCAAGCATTTGAATGTGTAAATTAATTCAATATTAAATAAATTAATGTTATAATACCCATATAAGTTACTAAATTACATAAGAAAACTTATCCTTTACTCAATCAGCAAAGCTACTTTCCATAGGGTTGTGTTTAGCACGACTAACATTGAGTGGCCGATGGCCAGTACGTACTGACCCATGAAAGAAAAAAGAGCAAATTCACCAGATTTGTGTTGTTACTTGTGCTATTTTTGAAGCAACACAGACTTAGTTATGTCCTGAAACAATCAGAGTTGATAATTATACGAAATAGAAGATTCAGTCAGCTATATTTTATTAGCATTTCAACTGTGTGTCTGTGGGCACTGAAGACCATTTGGAGAATACACCATTCATCACCAAATTTCTCTGAATTTTCTCCTAACCTCTGTGGGCAGTATACATGCCATGAAAATACCAAAGCAGATAGCAGTAGAGTTCACCCTCAGTTTCGCGGTGTACACATAGAATAATATGACGGCTGCAAAAAGCTGGAATTAGCAGAAATGGAATCCAATACTTTTAAAAATAAAATTGCCCTTTCAGTCATACTGAGTAAAAATGTTTATCACATTTTAATGAAAACGAATAGTTTAGTAATAACAGATTTGGAAATTTTCTCCTCAAAATAAATTGATTCATTTTAGAACAAATAACCATTTTAGCGTTGGATTCCCAAAGCAATTATTCATTAGGCATCTGTACAGACCAAACATTTAAGAATATTAAATTATTTCAGCAAAATTGTAATACAAATTGTAATAAAAACATTTTAAAAATAACTTCACAGTTAGAACATAACATTAGGATGGAAAAATATACAAAGGATTCAAGTTATGTCAAACATTTACTTTCATTAGATGTAATTTATGTTTGTAAAATTATAGCTTGTCAGTAAAATGGCTAGTATACCAGAAACCAATTATCTAACTACCAGAAATAAGTAAGAAATTTGCGTACATTTTTTCTACTTGTTTACGCCTAAAAACATAAGAAAATCTTATCTATTTTTCCCTCCTACCTCCTTCACGCCCTCTCTCTGTGTCTTTTTCCTTCCCTCCCTCCCTCTTTCCCTTTCATCCTTCTTTCCCTCCTGTTTGTTCAAAATTTTCTCATTTAAAGTCAATTTGCTGCATGGATTGAAATTTATATCTTCATAAAAACAGTTTGGGGTAAATATTGTTTTATATTATAAGCAGAGTGCTGTATTTTAGAATTAAATGATAACATTGCCAACTGTTGAATGGTTCAGAATTTGCGTTTCTTCAGAGGGTGTCATGAGACACTTCATTCAAGATGCTATAAAAGGATCACTTTAAATATTTATTATGCTGTGGCCACATGGCATATTCACCATGTTAGAAAATGTTAGGTCAAAGCAAGAAAAATGGAGAAAAATAAATGTACCGAAGACCCAAATTTACAAAAATTCATGACTCGCAGTGAGCCAGGCAAAACTTGCCTTCTGAGGACCTCTGCTGAATTTTGGGGTCCTTCCTCTCACTTGTAATTTGTAGCCAGCACTGGATGGCAGTCTTCCCTCAGCCTGGTCTCCGTAAAAGAGGAAATGTCACTTGTCCCACAGATTTGGACATGGACTAGATAAATGATGTAACTGCTTCCATGAGAGAAGGGCTGCTTTTGTGATTTCAAAGCTAAAATTATATCCTGGAAGATGAAACATTGTAGGTTTTGTTTCACCAAGTCAGGCAGGTCTTAGCAGGGCACTTAAAAAGGAGCTAAAAGCAAATAATAGAAAAAGGAAAAAAAAACAAGGATTTGGCCTAGGAGTTCTAGGTCCGTGATTCCCGACGTTCACCCCACAGAGAAACTAGAGCAAATGTTCTGTCAATTCCAACACATGAAGCGTAGAATATTCATGTACAAAAGGAATGTATGAATACTTAAATCATTTCCTCTGACAGTTTTTATACTGGATCAGTTTGTAAAGAGTCCTAGAATGTTCGTGTTACCTATCCATTGTTTTTTATACCAGTGGTGCCAAAAAAATGTACACAGGTGGACACTTTGGTCAGCGTGGCTCAAGCAGTAATTCGCCGTCATCAGAAGTGTCTGGACGCTGATGGGAACCACTCTGAGCACCTCTTGTCATTGCAGAAGTCACGCGTGACTTGTATTCATCTTTTGTTATCGGTATAATTACATTTTAATACAGTTTTTTCCTTTCTTTTTTTGGCATTCCCAGTATATATCACAAACTTCTTATTCTAAAGGAGGTAGCAGCAAATTAGGACCTATTTTCTATACATAAATATCCATAGGAACACAGCTATGTCTGTTCATTTACATGTTATTTGTGAGTGTTTTCAAGCTTTAACAACCGAGTTTGGTTGCTACAGAAAACATATGGCCTGCAAATGCTAAAATATTTACTGTCTTGACCTTTAAAGGAAAAAAAAATCCCAGCCGTTATTAGGGTGTCATATTTCGTTTTGAGATTAATTTGAGGTCTTTTGCCATGGAGACATTTTTTAATGAGGTTTTACATAGTTATATATACTGAGATATATATATATATATATCTATATATATATATATATATAGATATATATATAGATATATATATATATAGATATATATATATATCTCAGTTATTTTCTTTATGGTTCCTGACAGTTCTCTTTTAACTATCAAGGCCTACTCAAACATGATTATCTGTATATTATTATTAATTATATTCTGATATGCTTTCCTCATATGTAGACATACATATGCATGGATAACACTTTTATGTTAAGGGCATTCACTGTTTGGGGATTATATATATGTATAATTCATCGTACATATTGTATATACGAGGTTAGACAACTAAGTTCAAGAACTCACCCTACAAAAAGTGCTACATACCTCTTTGCTGAATATCACTACAGTCACCTTCGAAGTACTCACCTTGGGAAGCTATGCACCGACACCAGCGCCTAGTCCACCCTTCAAAGCAGTTTTGGAACTCTTTTTCTGGAATGGCCATCAGAGCTGTCGTCGTATTACCCTTGATGTCCTGAATGTCATCCAAATGTCTTCCTTTCAATATTTCCTTTATCTTCGGGTAAAGAAAGAAGTCACTGGGGGCCAGATCAGGTGAGGAGGGAGGGTGTTCCAATGCAGTTATTTGTTTACTGGCTAAAAACTCCCTCACAGACAGTGCCGTGTGAGCTGGTGCATTGTCATGATGAAAGAGCCATGAATTGTTGGCGAAAAGCTCAGGTCGTCTAACTTTTTCACGCAGCCTTTTCACACTGCCAAATAGTAAACTTGTTAACTGTTTGTCCAGTGGGTACAAATGCATAGTGAATAATCCCTCTAATATCAAAAAAGTTTAGCAACATCATTGCAACAAGTTTGCAAACTTACTTGTCAGACCATATATATTCATATTTCATGATACCCACACAGAAATAAAATCAGTAATTCATGTTGTATCACCAATCCTGATAAACACTATAAAGAAAAATAAACCAGCTAAGTAGACATTCGAAGGGAGAGTTAAAACTACCATCAGTTGCAGGAGATGTGATCATCTACATGAGAAAAAATTACATATGCCACATTTCCCCGAAAGTAAGACCTAGCTGGACCATCAGCTCTAATGTGTCTTTTGGAGCAAAAATTAATGTAAGACCTGGTCTTATTTTACTATACTATAAGACTGGGTCTTAATATAATATAATATAATATAATATAATATAATATAATATAATATAATATAATATCAGGTCTTATATTAATTTTTGCTCCAAAAGATGCATTAGAGGTGATGGTCCAGCTAGGTCTTATTTTCAGGGAAACACGGTATGTGACTCAGCTTTAATAAGAGAACCAAGCAAGATTACTAGGTAAAAGAGTAACATGCAAGCTTAACTTAAAAATTTGTGGTATTTTTCAAACTTGCAGTAATGAAGTTCTAAGTATAATGCAAATCATTTTCATTGCAATATCAATTTAAAAGTATTAAAAATCTGGGGATTAAATTATCTAAGAACATATAGGTGATTATGAAAAAGATTATCATTTCCTTCTTGGAAAACATGACCACCCAACTATAAGACAAGATATCACTGACAAATATTTTTACCATCAAAATGCAGGATAAATATGGGTAAAAATAAAAGTTGATCAATTGAATGTACATTTTTACATTGTCTAATCTCACAACCGAGAAAACAGTATCTAGATAGATATGAAATTCCTGCAGACTTATAAGGAAAAGAGAGTGGCCAGAACAATTAGGGAAGAGAATAAATGGGCACAGTAGAAAAATTCCACATGTGCACTTCCAGGGGGATACATCTAACTCATCACGCTCAGAATGAGTTGTTTCCCTGAGCTCTGGTTAGAGTGCTGTGTGAATGAACAGTGAGCGGGTCACTTGGGATGCCTACACTGCAGACACACCCATGCCACTTGTAAGTAGGCAGAGTGGTCAGAGAGACGTCGCAACCAGTGTCACGGTAATTGAAGAAAACCTCTCCTCTACTCTCGGCAGCACCTTCCCGAGTAGGAGAGAAATACAAGGGCAAGGACAGAATTCTGAGAATACGCTCTGGTATTGCCCATGTGGTTGCTATTGATTTTCTGCATTGTATTCCTTTGGAGTTTCGTTTTCTAGAAGTTGCTTTGAATTTTTGGGTAAAGACACATTTGAATATAAACAAACATAAACATAATTATAGATGGTAGGTAGATAATAGATAAATGGATGGATGGATGGACGGATGGATGGATGGATGGACGGACAGGCAGGCAGGCAGGCACACAGACAGACAGACAGATACAAATATGTAGATAGATCACTACATTGATCTAGATAGGTACATTAGTATGTAGGTAGATAGATGGGTGAATGGAAGGAAGGAAGTAAGGAAAGTGGGATGGATAGATGGATGGATGAATGGAGGGAAAGATGGATGGTGGATTGATGGATGGAAATGGAAGGAAGGAAGGAGGGAGGAAGGAGGGAAGGAAGGAACGAAGGAAGGTTTGAAGGGTATGTAGATGGATAGTTAGTTGGATGGATGGCTGGAAGGAAGGATGGATGGGTGACCGATGAATGGATGCATGGATGATGGATGGATGAATGGATGGCTAGACAGCTAGATTTGTAGATAAATGACATATTAGACAGATGATAATAGACAGATAAAGAGATTCTCAAAGCAAATTTTTTGTTCAAGGGAGGCTGGAGTTTCCCCATATACTTCTACGTGCCTGTGTGTTCAGTTCTATTTTCATTATTGAACTAAGATTTAATTTTCTTGTATTCAATCTCATTCTACACTGGAGCCTTCCAGAAATGATGTGGCATGCTATATTGCAATAGCTTGAACAAAAAAGCAGCGGTGAGAGTCCACCTGTTTTCGGTTTAGTCAAACATCAAAGAGATTTGCAAAATGGAATATAATACCAATTATATCACTATTTTTTCTTATTTTAGCAAATGTAGTTATTTTCATAACAATATGTTATAAATGATAGACTGCAATGTGCTTTTGTTATATGTAAATGAGTGAAGAAAAAATATAGATTTGTTTTCAGTTTCAATTTCTAATATCGTTACCATCAAGATATATAACCCTAACACAAATAAAATGTTTTCATTCACCCATCTATCTACCTTCAATAATTTTAGGAGAGTTAAATACTTTTTAAAAAGTATTTTTAATATTTCTAACATGTATCTTTCATCTATTTGCATACATACCTATATAAGTATGTACCTAAATTTATCTTTAGTATCTGTATTAAAACTTACATGTTGGTGATTATATTTGTAATGTAGTAATGGAGGAAATTTAGAACATGGGCTCAGCAATTCTATGTTTGCTTTTGTGTCCCAGCTTTGTCACTAATGTATTATTTTGATAATTGCTCTGGGCGGCCTCCTGTGTAGAAAGGTATAATACTCCTGTATAAAAATTATGTAAGTGTTAAATGATTTAACATATTTAAAGAAACCAGAAAAA
This sequence comes from Rhinolophus sinicus, assembly GCF_057876585.1. Taxonomy (NCBI): domain Eukaryota; kingdom Metazoa; phylum Chordata; class Mammalia; order Chiroptera; family Rhinolophidae; genus Rhinolophus; species Rhinolophus sinicus. The sequence continues at coordinate 2,206,419 of NC_142518.1, read as the reverse complement.
TACCTCCTCTGTCATAAGGATATGCTATTTTTCAAATTATTTTTATGCAAAATAAATGCATATTGTCTTATGAGTCATTTAGAAAACAGCTAAGGTCAGGAGAAAGCATCGAAAGCTATGTAGAAACTCTCGTCACAGAGGTTCTGCTGAGGACTTCAGGATCATGGAGGAAAATTAGGTGATGGTGTATTTTCAGGTATGAACACTGTGGGCTCCTGAGGTTCCCAGGTGGCCTGTACCTACTCCACGTTCTGAAGTGGGGGAGTGGAGAAAGCTGTGCTTTATTTGACGACAGGATTCCTTCAGACAGTAGCAGTAACTGCTTTTTCTGCCAGCAGCAGTAGTCATTTCACAACGCAGGGCCACACAGCTGCCAGGAAGACTGTGAGTAGCCGTTGCTGTTACCCTGGCAGTCGGTACAATTTCAGTAATCTTCCTGTGCATCCTGGGAGCCACAGATGGAATTGTGTATACGTTCTGCGGAGCAAATAGTTAAATACCTGCAGAACTCTCTTTTTGTGTTTAGTTACGTAGGGACCTTCAGCTTGTTTCATGAAGTTGACATGTACCACTTGGAGGTAAATGAGTGGTTCAGAAATATAGATGACAGAATGTGTGTGTGTGTGTGTGTGTGTGTGTGTGTGTGTTCAGATATATACGTACATGTATACACATATAAGTATATATATGCAGGTTATATATTACATAAATGTATATATTCATTCAGATATATATGTATATATACACATACATGCAGAGTATATTGTATCTCATGAACTTGTAGTATATTTTCTGTGATCTTTATATTCAAAATGACTAAAAATTCTTCCAAAAATAACATTACAAAGAAATTAATACTGTTTCAGGGATTCTGCATCAGGCCAAATCATTTCTCCGGGTTGTCATGGGAATAGAGAAATGTCGTTAATTTTGACTCCTTGAAGCAGAGCGGCTCCGTCCTGCCTCTTTGCTAACATAACACGTTTTCCCTCCTGTGAGCTCCATGTCGTCACACAGTGTGACGTTTATTTGCATGCTAGCTCCATATTCCGGTGATGACGAGCAGAGGTGACACGATCCTTTTCGTGGACACTGTGCGGTCAGGGGCTGTCTGTACTCAAGTGTTTACATGTTCACTGAATTATTCCGAACAGCTTGATAGGAATGGCTTTACACAGGGCGGGGTCAGGATTGGTCAGAATTGTTTTGGAGGCAAGTAACGAAAAATGAGGTGAACCTGAAGAGAGAAAGACAGACTCACATAAAGAAACTAGGAGAGAAAGAGAAAGAGACAGAGACGGACAGACTCAGAGACAGAGAGAGTCAGAGAGAGAGAGACTCAGAGAGAGAGAGAGAGAGAATCATCCCCAAACTTAAAAATATAAGTTCTCTGCATTCAGCCATGTCTCCATCCAGTGGCTCCCAAAATGCTCCTCAGAACACTGAACTCGTTTGTCTCTCAGTCTCCTGGCGTTTTCTCCCATGGTGACTTTGCTTTTAGGCAGGCCATTCCTTTGTGCGTGTGTTGTCATGACCACTTCTAGGACTATATCATTCAACTCACCAACTCTAGTGCGAAGAAAGCCTTTATGTTCTGCAATCCCCTGAGATCTGGAATTTGTGGGAATTTCCAGTCATTGCTCAATTCTGAATCAAGCATTCAGGAGAGAGGTTGAACTAATTGACAGCCTGGTCCCAGGCACAGTGAGAACTGGAGGGTGGGGGCCTCAGGAGAAGCACTGGCTCTGAGTTTGGCGGGTGGCCTGTTGAAAACCAATCTGTGTTTTAAAGCAGGTGGGACACCCATGCTTGGCGTGCAGTGGTAGCAGATAAGCTCTCCGGATCACAGTGAGTGTGAGAGTTGAAAGGGTCCACTACTGCATGTCCCCTCCGTCCCTCCCGGAGTACACGTGATGTTTCCCAGCCCTGTGGAACATCTGGGATATGGCCTATAAACGTGCCTGTTTAATGAGTTTCTGAGCAGATGCTATCGCACTGCAGTCTAAAGGCGTATTCTCACAGGCGCTTCTTTACATTCTGGGTTTCTGTAGTAATTCAGGCATAAAATACAGCTTTCTCCATATTGTCTGTCTCGGTCCATTTGAGCTGCTATAGCAGAATATCACAGACCAGGTGGACGGTAAACAACAGAGGTTTAGTTCTCACAGTTTGGAGGCTGGAAGCCCTTGATCAAGGCCCCGGCAGATTCAGTGTCTGGGGAGGACCCACTTCCGGGTCATGGATGGGGGGAGGGTGTCTTCTTGCTGTGTCCTCAATGGTGTAAGGTGCAGGGGGGCTCTCTGGGGTCTCCTTACAAGGGTGCTCATCCCATTTCTGAGGGCTCCATCCTTATGACCTAATCACCCCAAGACCCCACCTCCAAGTACCATCCCTTTGATTGTTAGTATTTAACACGAATAACAAATATTCAGTCTCTTGTGCTATTTTTCTAACTCTCTATTAATTCTGATTAATGAAGAATAAATGTGCCCGTCTAATTTATCATTAGTTTATTATGAACATTGCACTGAATTTAATTTTAATAAAATGTTTAATAACATAGTTCTTGGGCGTAGTGCTAAATTCAATATCTAATTTATCAGGGAGCATTTTAGAGTTTTAACATGAGAAGGATTACTAACCTTTGAAAATTATTATGTCAGACTTCACAGATTTCCCCTGTGTGAAAAATGAAATTTAAAACCAGTACAATAAGCCATCATCATCGAATGCAAGAGTACACCAGGTTGTACTTTTTCCATAGCAGTTGTACTTTCCTTACATTGTCCGTTGTTTATTTTATGTGTTTATTATTCCCTCTGTGCATATCACCTTGAACATGAGACCCACAGGCTTGCAGGTCTTGCCCGTTTGGTTCACTGCTCTAACCCAGGTACCTAGATCAGGGTTGGGAATAGTCCCCAATCTTCATACTTGTTCACTGAGTGCATGAACAAATCAGTCAAAGAAAAAATGAATGCAGTGAAAAATGACACAGCCTAGAGTTACTGTATTTCCACCCAAACCTCAAGCTACTCGCTGCTATGTAAGTTCACAAGAGGCACTTGAATTTCACTGTGTCCTCTTCATGTGCTTGACATTGAGGTACAAGTATTAAGGATACGGAAAACAACAACAACAAAACCCAACGTGTCCGTAGGACGAGCAGTAAACAACTCGCTGAGAGAAATAGCAATAAGAGAAGCTATCTGCATGTTTTTCCAAACTTACATTTTATGTGTTTTTTGATGAGAAAGTCTTCATTTTTAAGATGTAAATTTGCATTGCTTCATCACGTTGAGCTGTTGTTTGTAATGTGCTGAGATGTGAAACTTCCAGTAAAACTTGTGTCCTTAGCTAGGAAACTGGGATAATTTGGGAATCTGAGTCTTAAATTCTGGCCACACTTGAGTGAATTAGGAGACATTCAAGAAAAGAAGCAAACTAACAGAATTAAAGTGATTGAAATAAGATTTACCTCTCTAGTGCAGTTGAATATGAACATTAACGTTTCCAAGGAAACGGGATATGCTCTTTTGAAAGACTAATACATTTTTTCATTACGCAAACCCTTATATTAAGCTTTGTCATTCTTTTTTGAACTATATTATTGTCATCTTACAATCACTCAAAATTTAAGCAATGGATTGCAAGCCACCCAATATGTTCATGTTATAAAAGCAACTGCTTTCTAAAATGTGGATTTTGGGGGGAAGACACACACACACACACACACACACACGCACACACACACACACACACACACAATGCTTCCTTAATAATAGGACCCTAACGCTTAGTGCTTTACGTATTCAGCACTCGTATGTTACTTTAATGTATTTGTGATTGATTTTAAAAAATGATATTGGAGCCAGCCAAACGCTTCCCATGCAAGATTGCTGGAGAATTCCAATGTATTTGTTCAGGGCTTTCCTTTTATGTCTCTCATGGAGGTTAGTGATGTTCCCTTGCAGACACAGATCCACGACATCCTGGTTCAGAATTAGTGAGGTCTTTTAGATCATGGTCACGGTGTCTATTAGGACTGAGTTCGTTACTAAAAGCAATGTTTTTATAAAATACCTAAATACATAAAAGGAGTTCAGATGGAGCAACCAAATAACAACAAATTAAATGCCCAAACCAATGAATGTTAAATATCATAATTTGTGGAATAAAGAAAAAACTTTTTATTTAAAAAAAGTCTATAAATATCTTAAAATCTTTGAATGGGAAAAACCAGGGCATTAAATGGTGTTCTGAACACACCTGTAGGAGATTTATGTGTTTCCTTTTCCGCCTTCTTTTACCCTTTATGATGGGCTCATTTGATTTTCCTTTTTACATTTAATTAACAATAAATATGACTGTCCTCGTGATTGGACTCAACACTGTCACTTTCAATAAGGAAGAAATAAGTCAGGCATCATCACCATGGAGTTCAGTGGCATTTATAAAATAATCAGGTGTACTGTCATTGAGGATAGCATCAGATGAAAAGAAATAAAATATGCCTGAACACCTCCACCCACACATAGGTGTGAAACTCCATCAGGACGGTGCAGTGATTTCACCCTTGGGTCCTCGTCTCTGGCTAATGGACATAAAATGATGAAAGCAACATCATACGAGGATGCCCAGAGATGTCCTAGAGACACTAAGCAAACAGGGTGAGTTTGAAGTCCAAGAAGCAGGGTTTGGTCTGGAAGCAGCGAGAGATGATCAGAGCTGACCCTCTGCAGTCACAGAGATGATCATTGCTGCACAGAAGGACGAACTGGAGGTAAGGGGCTCCCTGAGAGGATCAGACACAAGCGGAAAGAAAAGTGCCTACTAGTGTCCAGGGCTAGGCTTGAAAGGAGCTTCAGAGAAGTTTGGATACAGCCACACTCAGAGTCCCAGGTGCAAAACCTGGAACTCAGCCACGCCCCGATGGGTGCAGAGAATGGAGCTGGCACACCCACCAACCCCCTATGACAGGAGGCCCACCCCCATGACGTGGTGAGGGTCGCTACATGACTGTGGGTTTCGTGTGCGTATGATCTGGTTGTCTCAGAGAACAGAGTCAGTAGCTTGCAAGAAACACCTGTCTGTAAAAGTGAACTCTCGGTAAGGTAGTGGGAACTTTCAAGTGGTTACATTTCAAAATTTCTTGTTCATACTCAATTTTAAAAATGTTTTAAATTGATCTCTAGCACAACCAGAGATAAGCTTACAAATACTATTGTGTTATGTGTTCCATGCTGTTGAGTTGACTCCAGCTCCTGGTGACCCTGTGAATAAGTGACACTTACACTGTCCTGTCCTCCCCAGCCCTGCTCAGCTCCTGAAGACTCAGCCTGTGGCTTCTTTTATGGGGTTCACTCTTCTCATATTTGGTCTTCCTCTTTTCCCACTGCCTTCCAGGTTCCCCAGCATAGTTGTCTTTTTCAAAGAACCCTGCTTTCTTATGCTCTGCCCAAAGTAGGACCGCTGCAGTGTTATCCCAAGTGTACTGTGAATTTTGTGTGATGTGTAGCACCCAAACTATGGAACAAATGATTTGAAATTAAGAAACAGAGCATTGCCACCATCTGTGAGACTGCTTTTCATTCTTCTTCTAGTAACTGCCCCATCGTATCCTTACTTGTGGTATCTGCCATCATAGATGCAGTCTGCCTGATCTGAGAATCGTCCATGTCTTTCTATGTGGTTTTTGAGTCCATTCTAATGCTCGTTCATTCACTTTGCTTGTACTCAGTTGCATCAATAGATCAAACATTCATTTACACTTTCTTGGAGCTAGACATTTGCATTTTTCTAGGTTGGGGGCTACTATGGAGAATTCTGCAATGTACAACGCTACTGTGTAGAACTACTATATAGAACTCTATTGTGTAGAACTCTACTGGGTAGAGTGCTGTTGTGTAGAATGCTACTACCGTGTTTCCCCAAAAATAAGACCTAGCCGGACAATCAGCTCTAATGCGTCTTTTGGAGCAAAAATTAATATAAGACCCGGTATAATATTGTATTATATTATATTATGTGGGGTCTTATAGTAAAATGAGACCAGGTATTATATCATATCATATCATATCATATCATATCATATCATATCATATCATATCATATATCATATCATATCATACCTGGTCTTATAGTTAAATAATATATATTATAATTAAATAAGACCAGGTCTTATATTAATTTTGGCTCCCAAAGACGCATTAGAGCTGATTGTCTGGCTAAATCTTATTTTCGGGGAAGCACGGTATGGAGAACTCTATTGTACAGAACTCCATTGTGGAGAACTCTGCTACGTAGAACACTCTTGCATAGAGCACTCCCGTGCAGGACGCTCCCATGTAGAACTCGGCTATTTAGAATGATCCCTTTTCACATCGGCTATACGAGAAAACTATAGTAAACTCTAGTACGTTGGCTGAGGAATAAATACCTTATATTTGAAGGGGGCACATGCTAAGAAAATGGACATTTAGACAGGACATGGGTACTTCTCTTGGGTGGAGAGGATTGCAATGTAAGTAGAAGGCGGTGTTTGGGCATATCCATAATAAATGGAGGAGGTGACCCAGCAGAAAACTGTGGGACAAGAGTTCCCCAGTTGAAGACTGAAGAAAGCAGTTGCTTATCAAACTGGTCAACTGCTATCCCAGAATGTCACCAAGCTCTTTGAATTGTAACTGTATTATTTTATTAGTTGTCAGTCAATTTTGTAGAAAAACAAAGACTAGGCAAAAAGTGTTTCTCCTGAACATATATACATTATATATGTAACATATAATTTATATAATTATATATAATGTATAGTATGTGTTATATGTTGTTATATATGCATGTGTAGCACTTATATAATTATATATAATAAATAACAATATATAACACACATAATTATGTATGTTATATAACAATACGTTTATATAGAACATAATTACATAACATATGTAATACAATCATATGATAATATAGGTATATAATATAATGTAAATATTTAGAAATATAATATATATTAAATATGTAATGTTTCAATATATGCAATACATATATATGCATACTCTTGACTTTGTTTTCCTCCCAGTATGATTTTTCACTATTTATTAATTTCACAAAGTAAAAACTATTAATTTTTGTTCACCCATGGTAATTTGGGTTAACAGAATTTTTCATTAAACAAAAACATTGTTTATATTTGTCATTTTCTTTTTCATAATAGAATACTTCTAAAAATTCCAGACCAGGGTATATACATTAATTTTATTTAATCTCCTTGTTAAAGTGAAATATCTATCATAAAGACAGATGACTATTGGCTGAAATTAAATATCAAACTCTGGTACTCATGTTTAATAGAAGGAGTTCATTCTAAGATTTCCAAAGAAAATTATGTCTCATATATGTAAAGAACATGGCTATTAAGTAAGTTTCTTTGGCCAAGATGCTATTAGCAAGCAAATTATTTTATCATATCAAGGAATTAATGGAATTATTTTAAAGCTAAACCACATCGGAGAACTAGCTACATTTAGTGGTGTCAAGAAAGTAGTAATTTCTCACACTGAATGGATAGAACTAAGGTCCGCGTATAGTGAAGTTTTTTATATTGTGGCTAATTGATCATTTAGATCCAACTTTCTGCTAGAACAACTTGAACTTTGGGGAAAGTGCCCTTGAAAAGCATAATTGTTCTTAAAAATAGAAGAATAATGTCAAAGTTGAAAGTTCAAACATGAAGAAATAAGAAAAAATAAAATTATAAATACTACCCCAAATTTTTATTGGAATAGTAATAATTACTTCAACAGCTCCGTTTCCCAACTGAAAATGGATGTGTGAAACTGCTGGGATGGTGTCTGCAATGTGCTGAGTTTACAGGGTAGGGGACATGAGATAAATACGATATAAATACCATTGTCTCTCCAAATCAATATAATTATTTTGTATCGCGTGCCATTCTGAACTTACCGAGAATCATTTCTTTCATCAAGAAAATATGGGATTTATAGATGATGTAATACAGAATTGTATACCTGAAATCTATGTAATTTTACTAACAATTGTCACCCCAATAAATTTATAAAAAAGTAAAAGAAAATTAACAACAACAAAAAAGAATAAATGTGTAAATTAAAAAAAAAAAAAAGAAAGAAAGTATGGAAGTCTGTGCTGTTGTAAAGGAAAGTAAATTTGAGAAAGAATAATCTTTATTACTTCTAAGTGGAGAAATTAAATATAATCAGAAAACTAATAAAAACACTTTTTTCTAAAACATTTTTTCTGGTTAAATTTGGTGTGTGTTGGCTTCATATTTTATTAGGTTCCCAGTGGATGTAGCAGCAACTTCAGGGTGCTTTCCAAAAGCTTATTCCAGTGAAGACTAGAGCAGCATTTTAATTGGATCATTCTCATCTTTGAGGAAAAAGTTCTAGCGTAGTGAAATACGCTGCTATAAATTAACAGAACTTCTCTCAAACCTCAGTAGGGCTTGCGATTGTCTGGGGCAGCAAGCAGGTACTGGTTCCTTTAGTCAGCAGGCTCAGACACAAGACACCCTTATAACCGAGAGAATGTTCTTTTAAAAAGTGTGTTTTGTCTGAAACTGTTTCTTCCAGAACTGGGCCATTTTCCTGTTTCGAAGAAACTGCAAAAACCAATGATGTTGATGTGGGTTTGGAGAAAGAAAGATACCTTTAGTATGTTTAATATTAATATCTTTGTCTATGTGTGTGTTATATGCGCAGAGATGTATGTATATGTTATGTGCATAGATACATGGATCCAGTATGTATTGATATATAAATACAGCCCACATTTATAAATACATATCGGTGGACGAGTCAGTGAGGGTTCAGTGAGATGATAGAGCCACTACAGCACGTGTATATCTTCTATAAAATGCCTGTCTTTAATTACAAAGAATTGACAGCCTACAGGTGGCTAATGTAACTTGTCTAAGGTATATAAACAGGGTATCACAATGGGAAAATCACACCACAGGCAGGCTGGAGCTCATGGGCACGGATCAAGCTGTCGTCCACAGACCCTGTCTTTCTATTGCTGTGTACTCACTGAGTCCCTCTGGAAGAAGTAGAAATAGGTGATCGGAATGTAAATCTGAAGTGTCATCTCTCCAAATTCATTGTGTCTTGCATTTTCTGGATTTGACTTTGCATAAAATACATTCACACCTAAATCAGAGCTTCCAAATCCTCAAATCAAAACAGTGATGCCTCATGCATCACCGACATCACGGTGAGCTGTTTAGTTTGGCGAAGTTCTGGTACCCTTCACACGCAGCATGTGTAGTGGTAACACGGCCTCGCCTCCCTGTGCGTATGCCAAACCGTGGTGTGGGGACCACCTGGAAGACTGAATGCACTGACAGGAGTGAGTCCTAACAGAATACAATGCATGCAAAGAATTTATTGTTTTCGACATCATTTGGTACATAGTTCTAACATCTATAGACTCTAAAATCCACAGTAAAGAGAGTATGTACTGTGTTTCCCCGAAAATAAGACCTACGTGGACTGTCAGCTCTAATGTGTCTTTTGGAGCAAAATTAATATGACCTGGTATGTTATATTATATATTATATTATATTATATTATATTTATTATATTATATTATATTATATTATATTATATTATATTATATTATATTATAGTAGTTATATCATATTATGACTCTGTCTTATATTAATTTTTGCTCCAGAAGATGCATTAGAGCTGATTGTCCAGCTGGTCTTATTTTCGGGGAAACACTGTACCTGCTTCTCTTTCTCAATTCTTTTCCCCATTTCATTCTCACTCATGTTTTCTCTTTATTCCGTATGTTCCACTTCAAGCTGTTGTCTGAGCTAGGTTGGAACAAAAAATTAAGGTGAACAGAAAGAACAGAAAAATGTGGAAAATCAAACGGTGATTTTACTTTTGTGCAACAAAAAGACCTATTAGCTGCCAGCAGGAAAAAGGCATCCACCAGCTCCAGAAGTTGAAGTTTGGGAGTAGAAATCCCTGCAGTAAACTTGGAAACACTCTTCATTTCTGATGGTTGTGTGTCCTGGCTCCAGAAGGCCGTGCCTTGCTCACTTTCTTTGTGCACACTGTAGGGCAGACACTCAAAAAGACTACATCAGCTCGCTCAACTCACAAATTTTGATGAATGATTCAAACAGCCACATGGGAACATTACTGAACAGGCCAGTCATTTCACTAATACATACACTTATTTTTTGACCATATCAAATGCTCTATTTACATGAATGAATGTCCACGTGAATAGTATGAACTGATGAACCATGAAAATGTGCTGCATTCAGTGTTAAAAAGATTCTGGCTTAAGGTCATCTTCCATGTAAAAGTACAATGTTTGGCACTGATTGCTTATGAATGGTTACCATAATTTGACGATGTTTCTTAATAGCCACCTAAAATTTGTTGCTCTTAAAGAAGGATAATTATTGTCGGTTCTATCTTGTGGTGGCGTACAGTTCTGGTAGTTGCAACTTCTTTCCAGTGAAAAGGACTCAAGAATGAGTCAGGTACCCCTGGGGCCCTAACATGCAGTACCATTCAGCCACCATCTAAAAATTATTTCGCCTATGATATAAGAGGCCGTTTGCTAGGATATAACGTTGGTGGTGAGCCTGTTCAGGGTAATTTGCAATCACTTGCAAATGCTAAGGAGCTCTTGTAAACAGGAGGCTTTACCTGTAAAATGCTGAAGGGTAGATCAGCATCTTATCCAGGTTACAGTGGGGACAAAACATCTGCATTGAGGCGTGTGGACAGAGCTTAGAGTGTGTGGACTAGTGGTTTGACTACATTGAACAAAAGTCATACGAGGCTGCTGTGTAATGATAAGAAACCAACTCACTCTCTTGGGCCTTGTACAATTGCATCTTACTGCTCTTTGACCTTCAACAGGACTGCAAGAAAATGTGACCATAGCTCCCTCCTTCTACTTGTCAAAGATTCTCATTCTAATTATGCTGTGAGGGCATTTTTCACATGACACAATAATGCCAAAAGACTTACCACAGATTTTGTGTTCAATGACATTTATCTCCCAATAGTTAGAAATGGGGTGATCAAATATCAGTAGCCTTCTGGTTTCCAAAACACATAACTTTCTTAGCCATTATGGATATTCTGCATTTATTTTTCATAGGAACGTAGTATTAAAAAAAAAAAAAAAAAACACACACACACAATATGATCATAATTGAATATATGTATATTTTGTATGCTTCCATGTACATATATTGTCATTATTTAACATAATTGTCTCAGTCTCTTTAATTGTAATGAGGTCGATTTAACTAGTTAGCTGTATTATTCCAAGGATGAATGATCTGAATTGTCATATGGAAAGTCTGTAGGGCAGTATCCATGTGTTTCTGTTGGGACTGTGTGTTTGGAGCGTTTGCATAACTCACCTGCACATACTTACACATGCTATAAGTGAAGCCCTGAGATGCCCCTTTCCACCATATCAAATCACCAGGTTTGCAGGCGTATGAGAAATGTGAGGTGGCTGGTGAAAACGTTGGCACAAAAAGGTATTAGACTTCTGCAGTTGACAGTTGACTTACTCTGTACTGACTTTATTTTTCCCCAGATTCATTATTTTTACCTAGATTCATTATAGAGTAAAACTAAAGTACAAAGGAAATTGGATCCTAATTTCAAAAGACAATTTTGATTTTTTGCAGCCACAAATAATATGATAAACAGCGTTCGCTTATAGAAAGACAATGAGAGAAAGGAAGAGAGAACCTATAAAAAAAAAATTTTATGTTTCAGTGTGGAAGTCTTGCAACCTCTTTCTCTCCAGTCTTTAAAATAATTATATCTTTGAATGACCAATTAAGAGCTATTAAAAATTAGATTATGGGGGAGGGAGAAAAGAATGCTAACATTTGATATCAGGCATCTTGTGTTTGTTTGTTTTTGTTTGCTTTTTTTGTGTGTTTTTTTCTTTATTTCTTGGTCAGTTGGTTGGTTTTCTCTTTATTAGGACCCTGGAAAGAATTTAAAAAAAAAAAAAAAAAGATGCTTGTCAGTTTCTTTTTTGTCACTGAAGGGCTCTGATTCTGGGTTGTTGTTCAAAGGATTATAGAGTCGGGAGATTTTTTTAATTGTTGAATTGCTTTCTCTAGGAGCCATGTACAGAGTATTTAACAGAAGGAGATAAATTGTGGGAGATGGCCAAATGAACTTTGACAGAGTCTTAGTTGCTCTTAAATTGAACAAGCAGTTAATGGTGTGGGGGGGGGGGGAAGTAAGGCTGGAAGGAAACATTTTCTAATAGACAGTAGAACATGTTTAAATGGGATATTTTGTAATTAAATGTCTTTGCTTTGTTGGCATAGAGAGCTGATGTCTCTGGAAACTTAACCCCAGAATGAATGAGTTAGCCTTATACCAGAAAATATTTATTCAATGGAAATGTTTAAAGACAAAACATGAATTGCCTGAGATGTCATGAGTAGTCTCAACAAATTAGTGTCAAAAACACAAAATGTTCACAGTTCATAAACTTGTGAAAATATTGTTGCTTATACTTTTATAGACAGTCAATTTCAGTATTGTGTGTTTGTGCTGGTTTTTACAAGGGGCTATTGGAAACACTAAGACATTATTTTTGTTAAGTTTTAGACCCAGATACAACATCATTCTCTTATAAAACTTTTTCCCAAGAGTCTAAGAAATCCACAGATCACTGAAACAAATACAAGGTCTGACAATTAAGTTTGCAAACTTGCCACCGTGTGCTTACGTTGGCAGCACTGTACAAACAGCTCGGTAAGGTTTCATAAGCTTGGTATGTCAGTGCCTCATGGCTGTGTTCATGTTGACATGTGGTGGTGTCTTGCTGAGTGGAGGTCATTATTGTTGCGTGTTTCTGTGTGCCATCTCGAGAATGTCTGAGCTTGAATTAGAGAAACAAACAAACACTAAATTTCTTGTTAAACTTGGCAAGAGTAGAATTGTAATCAGGGACATGTTAGTCCAAGTTCATGGGGATAATGCCATGAAGAAAATCGCAGTGTACAAAATGAATTAAATATTTTTCTGAGGGGAGAGAACACATCACTGATGAAGAGAGGTCAGGGCAGCCAATAACAAACAGAGTTTATGAAAACATTGCAAAAATTCATTGAATTGTGTATCAAAATTGTCGGCTGTGAGAAGCATAGCAGACCAGTAAAGACTGAAACAAGCTGGGTTGGGACATGTTTCAATATGAGCTCATGTGGTCCTGTCCCTATTGACGTCCTTGTCAGATTTAGGGCTTTCAGGGTGTGCTGGCCTCACTCAATGGGTAGGGCAGTCTTCCCTCACCATCTCCTTCTGACTTTGTCCAAGTTGACGGGTCTTTTTTTCTACACGTTAGAAGGATTCACTACTGATATCTTCTGTACCTCAACTTTTTTGTGGAAAATTCTGTGATGGCAGATTCCATTTCATTGATCGATAAAGAACTATAGAACATTTGTGTTTCAGCCTGTGTCAAATCTGGTAACATGGTTCAGGAAAGTAGTCCATTTCATCAAACATGTTAAATCCATGGGCCTAACTTTGTTTATAGTTTTCTCTTACAGTTTTCTTCATATTATTAGGAATTTTGGTGATAATCCCTTTTTTCTTACTAATGTTGACCACACATAAACACATAGAGTCTATGTATCTGTATCTACCTACCTAGCTACACCTACACCTATGTCTAAGTCTGCAAAGCCTCTGTAGATATATGGATATACATATACTGTTTCAGAATATGCTAGCATAATAATGCCATGTCTTTTCTTTCAAAAGTCCTTAAAAGACTAGGGTTAGATTCACATCCCTCACTCTGTGCTCCGTTCCCTGTGTAAATAGCCACCGTCCAATCTGGCATTTCCACACACACTCTGATGATCAGAGTCAGAATGTGAGGTGCATGCACTCGTTTATGCAGAAGAAAGAATTGACACATCCTCATGACACGTCCCTTACTTCCAGCTAAACCTTAATATTCTTCATTGTTAATGTCTCGGCACCTTCAAAGTGTAGCCCTTGCAAGGCTCTGTGTCTCAGTGGTGGTAACATTATCTATCCTGTTAACTCTGCTTAGGTCTAGTTCTCATCTCTGGAGCATGGACCAGTTTTCTGAACCTCAGCCCAACCATGGGAATACGTTCTGGATCCCGAATTCTAGATCTCTTAGGTGTTAAAGACCTTGTCTATCATAGAAAGCGGATCCGTTTGCTCTGCCCTCATCATTCCTGAGAATGGCCAATCCTTAGAAATTCCACTGAGTGTTGAAGCACCAGTGAAAGGTGTAGCATCTCTAAGTGTTTTGTACCGTGATTGCATCTTCATCTCTGTCCACGGTATTGTTCCTCCAGGCAAAGGATGACCCCGTGACGCAATGGGCTGACTAAGCCTCAGCTGCTGCCCTATCTTTGATCACTGCTGATCCCATTGTATATATCAGTTCTTCTAGTGAGTTTCATGGGTGGTGATGCTGTGGCAGTTCTGACTTCCCCACAATCACAATACATGACAACCTAAACTGTCCCTTATAAACCTTAGAGAGGCACACATGGTCCCTTCCCTGTGATACGAAGACTCTTCCTAGAGACTTTTTTCTTGACCAGGACACCTCATTTTAGGACAGTTGTCATATCCGTATCCAGTTTCCCCTCCCCATGTTGGTTTAACCCTTTTATTCCATTTCACATTGACGTCTAGGGCTTCTTAATTTAATACTCATCAAATCTGTCTCTTATGGGATGTGTTCTTATTTTGGGATGCTTTTCCTGAATGCGGAATTCAAAATGGATGTTTATGTGTTTTTCCTTTTTTCAATTAAGCAAATTCCTTCAAAGACACACATGAATAGTGTACCTATTAATCAATTTATTTCAAGACAAAGAAATCCCGTTGCAACACACAGTATGCGAATTGACTGGGAGAGATGAGGGGAAAAAGGAATGTGTTCATGAGGAGAGACTGATGATTTAGACAAGAACGAGAAACGTTTTCTTCATTGATCTGGATTCTAAGGAGAATTTGCTGCCTGGGGCTCCATGACGTGTCCTGTAGGAGCGTGAAACAAGACAAAAGGTTTAGTTGAGGTGAGCATATGACAGCGTGACAAGGATGAGCCCCAGGATGTAGGGGTCAAGGGTTAGGGAGGCTGTGAGTTAATGAAATGCACAAATTCCACCTGGAACTTAATCCCCTGCATCTCTGTGACATGGGAGATGTGTTTGGAATATTTCCAAGGATGGTCATTGGTGGGACCTTTCATGATTGGCATCCAATCCAGGAGTGTCATGATTTCAACATGGCTGATCGTGGGGATGGTCCATTAAAAAAAGGTTTTCAGATCTGTGACTGAGTTGCATTCCTGACTTCATCCTCTAAATCCTCCAGTTTTGGTGGATTCACACAATTAGATTCATCCTGAAACGTTATGTTTTTGGTTGTTCTCTTTTGAGTAGAAACAAAAACAATTAGGACAAAAAGGCAGGTTAGCCTGTGGCAATGCCATTCTGTGAAGCAGTCTCACTTACGGAAGTTTAAAAATCATACGTGAATCAACTCACCTACTGTACGGGAATCTACATCCAACACTGTGTGTCAGATGGTGGGGTTAGAATTCTCCTGTGTGGGTGTGATGATTATGGAAAGTTAGGCTTTGTGGCAGCAGGAAAGGTGAGTTCCCTTTGAGCCCAGTCCCTCTGGAGGACTGATGTCTATAGACAACCCATCAAGTCCAGACTGACCGGAGACTGATTCTTCTCCAGTCCTCCCCACCAAGTCCTGGTAATTCCCATTCTCCCTCAAGACCATCATTTGCATGATAATGCTTTGTCCCCCAAAACCATCAGCATGAAACCACTCCCCCAATTTGCACTTTAATGGGGTCATGAGAAACAAAACAGTCCAATAGAACAAAAATACTTATCTACTGAAAGTATTCACTTACTGGGAAGAAAAAGAATATTTACTTAAAAAACACAGGGTACTTAGTCACAAAATTTGCTTCTTGAATGACTGACGGTGCAGGGCTAATAACAGGGCATTTTTACTTACGACTTCCGAGTGTCCAAGTTTCTGATTTCATTAACTAGTAGGACAGGTGTCTAAGGACAAAACAAAGAGAATGGGAGTAGAATTAGTAGTTCAGTATGATTTCCCAATATTTCCAACCATTTCTCTTATTTTTTAAATAACATATTTTACAACAGATAATTCGTGGAAGAGGAATTTAGAAGATATCAATTTCTCTCAGATAGTACAGTTACACATTAGGGAAATGACATATTCAGGGTGAAGTATAGTCACATTACCGAAATTGATGGCCCTCACAATATTTTCTTCTGGAATGTTCTTTTCTCTACTCAGCCCCTTGAACATCTCCAACTCTTCCTCATTAGCATCATTTCCTTTGCCTGAAAACCACAAAGCATAAAGCAGAAATTTGCCCATTAGAACTCCTAAGAATTTCTGAATCCATGACTGAGACAAGTGCATGTGGAAATCAGGTTTCACATAGTATAGTGGGACAGAGTCTCAGAGAGTTAACACTCACAACATACCCTGTCAGCAGCATGATTCGCTCATTAAAGAGGATTTTCACCCAGTCCCCTCTGCCATTGTGTGTGCTCCAAAGACATATCAGGAGTCCATGGTTTGTGGCCCCATCCGTCTAAATGAGCTCATCTACTGAACCTCCATCTCACTGCTTAGAAAACATACCCATCATTCATGCCTTGTTCTGGGCCCACGTACACTGGAAATATGCTTCTTACTTTCCAGACTAACAGGCAGGTCACACATGCTCGTTGGAGGCAACTTTGTCGTTTAGTGGACTGATGTTCTAGACATAATTTTTCCACATAGAAACCTACTAGGTTAATGTACACCTCTCATATCCCCTATAGGGTTCCTCCAGGGCAGAAATGGTCAACACTCATGAGACCAATGCCTCTGAAGTATTAAATGTGATGATGGTTTATGTAAAGATTTCAGGTGCACGGCTTAGAATGTATTTGAAAAACTGTGGTAAACTGGAGGAATTGAGGTCAACGTGATTGAGCCATGGTTTAAAATGAGTTGACCTTTTAAAAAATTATTGCTGATGAATCGAAATTAACAACAACAACACAAACAACAAAAAACGTAACCAGCACAAGTTGTATCTCGTTTCTGAAGATCTGATAACCCACTCCACCAGTTATTTTTCCAGGTTTGTTTGTGGTTATATTCCAGGGTCCTTCGGTCAGTAAAAATACAGCTAGTGCTTGTAATGAATAATGTGCATACAAGTGGATTTCCTGAGTGTTAATTCTGATGATGGATATGTTCTATGACTTTGACAAAGAAGATTAGGTCAGGAGACATACCTACCATACATGGCAATTAATGTGCTGACGGCACCATTTTCAGCCACAATTTCAGCATATGCTAGAAAAGAGTTTTCTGATCCATAATACAACTGGAAATCACATTTACCTGCATCTGTGAAGAGAGAATACATCTAATAGTAGCCTTGCCTTCATTATTTTATGATAAATTAGCTATATCATAGGATATTAACTCTTTGGTGAGAATACTTCCTGTTGATCTCTGTCTCATCCAACAATGCAGTGAATGTTAATTTTGATAATACCAGCAGGGAAAGTAGGGAGGAATGTCCCTTACTGCCATCTTCTTATTCCATAGAGCATAGCACATCTTCCAATGATACTAAAACGTTTTGTAAAACGTGTTCTAAGAGGCCAGCATTTCTTTACACACATGAGCCTGTTTCATATGACATATTTTCAAATACAAGGTGGAAAATTCTCTGTATTTCCCTCATCCCAGCACAGGAATTGATTTCTAATGTACCATTCATCCATCGCATGACTGTGGCCATGTACCTAGTGTCTACTCTATACAAGGCAACGTTCTGAACACCTGGTGGAAATTACTGTCCTCTGTCTGCCTCTTGGAAAGTGATAGCTGCCAATAACATGTCAGTTTGGTATAGAGACCCAGGCAGTTGTGAGGAAATGCCATGGGGACCCTGTAATGAACCCGTCCCGATCCCCCTGGAGGTTGTGTCTCATCCCTTGAGTACGTCCATCTAGTCTGCCATGTTTACAGGGAGAAGAACCAGCACAGATCTGCTGTGCGTTATCAGTCAGTCCTACAGCCTCCATCATCTCTTCCAGCCATTGCATAACAGCCATTGCTTAGAATCACTTGTCAGGATTTGATTTAAAACTGTGTCCATCTGTGTTCCTGAAGCACAAAAATACCATGTTCTCTGTGTGAAACTCGGAAACATCATCAATCGACCAGAACAAAACAGCATGTATAGTTGAAACACGTTCAACGTTTCATAGCCCCAAACAAGTGTATGAATCTTCCCCAACTTTCTCTATGACCACGAGCCTTCGGTGTGTTGGAGCGAATTACATACATTTTATGCATCTGTTTAGATTCTCAGGAACCTAATATGTTCTCACGATGGTGTTCGAAGGAGGTGTTTTGCCGAAAATCTTCCTGAGTAGGTTTATACATGTAAAAAGGTGAAGGAGTCAATGAAAGTTAAAATGTCACGTGTGGCTGAGGGTGGTTATCCAGGCCACAGCTGGTACTATTTGTCCAGCCTACTCCTTCTTTTGTATAAACAACATCAAGGTAGGCTGTGGTTTCTAGTTCCCGGGAGTCCTGTACACTAATGCCAGTTTATTCAATTTTTCTCCCTTCTGGTCATGTCATAGCCTGTGCAATAAGGACGATAGAATGAAGGAAATTACAGGAAAGATGTAGAAAACATTGATGATTCAGACTAAGGGAAACGTGATATACAAGGAGAAAAAATAGGTGAGGGAAGGTGACTAGACTGTGGGTGGTGAGCACACAGAGGAGTGGACAGGTGAGGTGTAACGAGGTACACTGAAACTTACATCGCGTTATTGACTGATGGTACCCCCATGTCAATGATAATGTGAAATGCGAAAAATAAAAACCTACTGATAACAATGTGCCGGCAATAGAAGAAGAGAGTCATTATGAGTGTGTACGGCCAGACGTCTGCATGTGTCAGTTATGTGTGTTTGTGGCACGGCCAGTGTGGGGTTTCTGCTGTTAGGCAAGGGATGGCACCGCAGATTTACACTTTCCCGTTGAATCATATATGTAGACATCAGGCCATTTAAAATTCGGAGTGTTGTTCAGGGCCATAAAAAATAACTTAGAGACAGAACTCTAAGGAATCTCTCTGTAGTTCTGAACAACAACTTTGGTTCTGAAGCTTTGTGCTTGGAGTTTCAAATCAGAGGGACTTCTTTATATCTTACCTAAGTCTAACCCCACGTTGGATGGAAAATGTATTTGTATGATACTTTAAATGGTATATTTTAATGCAAAATGAAATGAATATATAAGCTCAATAAATCTATTAGTCTTAGGTCCCCAAGGTAATCTTCAGTTATCTTGAAATATTTGCATGTACCCGACAACCTTCTGAAATAAAAGTTCTCAGCACTTGTCTCAGTCCCCCACTGAGTGACAGTCAACACTGGAAAGGGCCGTGGAGGTGATGCCATTCAACCCTTTGCGTAAAACAAAACTGAGGGAAGATTTAGAGACTTGCGCCTCGTCACACTTGTAATTCCTGGCAGAAGTAGAATTCGATACACAGACTTCTTCAGAGAAGCAGAGGAGCATGATTTCCATACTAATATACTATTAAGGGTAACACGGTCATACTTACAGTCAAAAATGTAGTGTTCCCCTACTTTTGTTCCCTTGAGAGTGTGTTTTTCACATTCTCCGTTAACCCTGAAAAGGAAACATGTTCATGTTGATTGACTACATATCATGCTAATTGATGTCGAATTAGGATTTTCACCATTTCACACCCACATGAGTGTGTCACGCATCACTTTTGTACCTACAGTCAAAGTGACATTCAGAAGAGCAAAGATATGTTGTCTAAGATTAAAATAACTCCCCAGGGGCAAGGACGTCATTGTCTGCCCAAGGAATCCTCGTGGTACTTTCAGACATCGACTGTGAATACAAAACAGGTCCTGCTTACAGCCAAATGGATCCCTGGTTTATCTTTACCATTATGTCTTCAGAAAGGGCTTCATTCTGTTTCCTTTGATCATGAATGCTTGGACCTGTTCCTAAGTCCTTTATCAGAGAAAGAGTTCGTCCTCTTTCCCCCCAGTTTCAGGGTCTTCCCAATTCCTAGCAGAGTAATAACTCCTTATATTCAACCCTTTGTTTCTAAGTGTCTTCCAGCCATTTTGTTTTTCCAGGTATTTGCAAGTGTATCAATATTTCCTTTATGTCTGCTGTTTCCTCTTGAGTCACTCTCTTGCAAATTTCCTCTTTATTTATACTGCAATTTAGAAAGAATGTTAGCCTACCCTTCTTTTTCAATGGACTTGTAACTGGATTTGAAGTATTCCTAAATGTAACAATCACCACTGTCCTCTCCACCTATAATGGAAATATATATTTTATTCTTATGGGCAAGAGATCTCGTAGCACAACTCAGTGTTTTTGGATACCCCACATTTCCTTGATGTAAATAATTGCTCTGTTTCTCATCTTTACCCTAGGATTCTTCTACTTCACCTTAAGTACTGGTGTAGGAGTAACTGTTATTTCTTGGTGAAATCATCAAGCCACATGATTTCGGGTGTCACCATTTAGCAAGAATATGTCAACGTGTGTGTGCCTGTGTGACACAGAGAAAAGGATAGGTAATTCTTGACATTTTCTCTCTTTCTTTGACAGCATTTCTACGGTGAACATGGTCAAGTTGGAATGTAGAATTATATCTGAGAATCAAAGCCTGTTTCTTCTATATTTCATGAGTTCATAGGGAAGCATAGTCACAAAGCAAAATTTAGGTGCTTCTGTGTATTTAAATAGACTTCCATTTCTGGGGGGGGGGAAGTTGGAAATGATACTTTTCCGTGCATGATTCTTCAGGATGAACTGTAATGTATTTTCTACATCTCTACTGTACAATTAGCTATGCATATTTTGTATGCCGTTCCTTGGCTCTATTCCATATTACCTGAACCCACGTTTGGACAGAGCAGAATGCCTCTGACTCTGCGAGATTCCTCGCTTCTCCTTCCATCTCTGAAATGCCCACTCCACCTTCAAAGGCCTCCTGAACCTGTCATGTCCGTCTGTCCCTTTTCAGACTCAGGGCACGGCCCTCTTTTCCCACTTTGTGATGCTCTCTGTCCATCTCATTCATGCCCTTCCTGTAGAGTTTCACACACAGGTTTGGTATTCGTTTATAAATCTGTATCACGGACTATTTGACTAGTGGAGGTAAAAGAAAATGTGTCTCTATCTTCTCTTACCAGAGCTCTTGCCCCAATGCCAGTGATGTGGTGAACACTCATTTCCGTAACATCATGGAGTCATGAGGCTTGAACGATTCCATTATTGGGTAGAAATTGCTATGAGGAAGCTGTCCCGGGTGCAGCTCATTGTATGTCACACCCACTCACTCTCTTCAGGAACAGTCCCCTGAGTGGAAATCACCTTTCAGCCCTTCTCTGTGCACGATTTATGTTGTGGTGAGGAGCTGTAAGGCTGAAGGAGTCTGTCCCTTCTCCTGTTTGTTCTTCTGTAAGGGCACTTCTGCCTAGCGCAGCTCCTGTGATTCTTTCTAGCAAATGCTCCAGAACCTTCTCCAGAGGATTGCAGCTGAGGTCACAAATCCAAGGACCCTTTTAAGCTACAAATCAGGGACTCACGCTTGTGAACTTAAATCAGTTACTTCCCTGCAAACACAGAAGTCAGACCCTGTCTTACGGTTGGGCATCTGTATGTTTCATTCTCTGTTATTTGTACTTACTTGAGAAAAAAATCAACTGTTAAAGTGTCGTGTTCCAAGTCAAATTCTAATTTACGGAGAAAACCTCTGAATGGACCAGTCTCACTTATCTTCTCTAGGTCACTGGATGCTTCATAAAGGGTCTTCCATTCTCCTGAGAGCTAAAGACAAAGTTCCTCTCAGAACTTACAGCCCATCTCCTTTATATTTTCTCTGATACGGTTCATCATGAATTTCCCTCCATATTTGCCTCTACTGAAAAAGCCCGAATTTATAAATCAATGGGAATACGCAGTCTGTGGTGCAAGTGGAAACAGATATTCTTTAAAAAGCTAGAGCATGTTGTCAAGTGCAGGAACTGCAACCCCACAGTCCTTTATCTGAAGCACCTTCTCTCACAATTACAGTAGAAATGTTGGAGGGGCCATTAATTGTTCGTATGGACAAAATCAGTCACATATGATGGGTATCAGTACAGTGCCAATTAGTAGCGCGATTCTGAGTTGGAGGTCGACCGCTAGCGTTAGGTGCTCAGAATTTGGGACGCACATATAACCCCACGGGACTCAGTCTGCATGCACAGGCACACGTAGTCACGCAAGCACACGCACAGCACATGTACACACACAGTCATACACACAGAGATGTACACGCACGTACGCACATGCACACACATGCAACCACTCACTGATACACACATGCACACACGCACAGAAACACACATTCATATGCACATGACCACGTACACACATGCATACACACACCACGTGCACACAAACTCATACACACATAAGCAAACACCATGTAAAGAGATACAGTCTCACATACAAGCCCACAGACAACAAAGCACACACACACATGCACACACATACAGCCATACAGAAACGTACACACTCACTCATACACACCCTCACACACACATACACACGCACATGCCATCCTCTTCCCCTACCATTGAGACGTCCATATTTTTCAGGTCAGCACACGCCAGACCGAGGAGGAGAGTCACCAGCAAAGTCCTCATTTCCAGGTGTGGCCTGGTCCCCTTCTCGCTTGTGCAGATGGCTTGTCTGTTGGGAACTGTGAAGGTGCCTCCTTATATATGTCCGCCTGTGAGGGTGGCGCTTGCTGAATCCCTGCTCATCCATCACCAGATCCTTTGCGACACCGACAGTAAACATCCTGCTTGGCAGGACCGTTTCCTGAAGGTCTTTCAGGCCTGGGGCACAGGACTGACTTTCCTCCTGCTTCCAGAAAAGACATTCTGTCCCGGGGGCTGTGCATTTGTGTGGAGCCCACCTGCATGTGTCCTGTAGCATGTCTCCTGTAACATCACGTCTTCCACGCCCACACATTCCTGGGAAAACACCCGTCTCCCCATTTTCTTAGATACCTTTCCAGGAAAGCACCTTGTAGCCCCCGACATGTCTCCTCTTTACTCTGTGTAGAAGAACAAAGATCTACGGTGTGAGCTTCTCAGGTACCCAGACAGGCACGATGCTGTGTGACAGGGCCGTCTGGATGCAGAAGCCTGCCCCTCACAGGTCCACACGAGGCCACTGCTGTCGGCTTTCAGCAACTTCACCCATGGTGCTGTGGGTCACTGAGAAGGACCATGTCAGTGTCTCCAGTCTTATCTCTTATCCCTTCATCCTGCCCATTTATCCCGGGGCTCTCTCCTCATTCCTTCCTCACACAGCTTATTTTCTACTGAAATTCAGAATCATTTCCAAGGTCTCAGGCTTTTTCCGAAAGCGTAGAAGACTTAAAAAGTGACTCGGTAACCACCTGTATCATCATTGATTTGTTTCAGTGATATCTTATTTCCTATATTCATTTATAGTTGACCCTTGAATGACATGGGTCTACTATACGTGGAATATTTTCAATAAATACCGACAGTAATATAAATATACTTGTGTTATGATTTTTAATAACTTTTCTGTAGTGTATTTTATTGTGAGTCTACAGTTTATAACATATAACATACAAAATGCGTATTCATTGACCCTTTCTGTGATCTGTAAGACTTCTGGTCCGTAGTAGGCTATTCGTAGCTAATTGGTGCGGAGGGAAAATTTATACATGGATGTTCAACTGCATGTGAGGGTTGGTGCCCGTAAACTTCACGGTATTCACAGGGCAACTGTATTTTCCATTTCCTTTCTTCATTTTTACATGTTGGGGTTAACTTGCATTCTTTTTCTTGCTTCTTAGAAAGAAACACGTTGCTGGTAGTCCTTAAAAATATACTATCAACATATAATGCTGTAAAAATCCACGTACCTGCTACCTGAGCTACACACCACCCATTTGACTAGGTTGGGTTTTAATACTTTTTGAACTTTTCTCTATGACCCATGGGCTACACAGAAATAGATATTTAGTTTAGATTGCCAAATGTTCGAGGATTATCCAGATAATTGTTTTTATTGATTTTAATTTTATTCTGTTTGATCAAAGAATATACTCAATAACTTCAATTTTTGAAAATGGATTATTATTCTGTCTCAGCATATGGTTGATCTTTCTTCCATGTGTAACTGAAGATTAGGTAGGTGTATTCTATATTTTGGATGAATTTTTGCAATGTTCCTTCTTTCCAGTGGTTTGGCTGGATGCCCACATCATGTCTCCTCTTCTTCTGTTCAATCTGTTATACCAATTCCTGACAGGCAAGGGTTGAAATCTGAATCTGTAATTATGGGTTTGTCTGTTTTTGCTTTTAGATCTGCCTGAATCCTGCTCTGTCTAGTTGATTCGATGTTATCGTGTACATACACTGTCAATAAGTACAAAGTATGTGGATGATTTGGCCCCTGTGTCCTTCGGGAATGTCCTGTATTATCACGGGTCCTCCTGTATTCCTGAGTCTACTGTGACAGATTTTACTCCAGTTTCTTCTGCTACCGTAGGACCAGTGTTTTCATATCCTCCCATCTGATTATTTTGAACTTGAGGGATTCTTATAATGAATATACATCTCCTATAATATCTTGTTGTATTTTAATTTTTATGAGCTCTCTTAATTACACAGATGTATGATGTGATTAAGTCCTTTCTAACTTTCATATACTTTGTTGAAGTATGATACACGGTGAAGAGCATGTATTTAAAACGTACAGGTCATCCATCAAGTTGTTCTCTGTATCTGTGAGTTGTTTCCATCTTGGGTGTTCATTAATTTGGTCCTCACCTTCCACATATATAGTCACAGGGTGTAAAGTACAGCTTAGGGAATCTAATCAATAATACTGTAATAACGGTATGGTACTGCGTGAGTGCTCTGCTTATGGAGGGGTATCATTGCGTACGTTGTATGAATGCCTCACCACTGCGCTGTATAGATGAAACTAGTATAATATTGACTGTCAACTGTCATTGAAATGGAAAAATGAAAACAAAATATTCCCAACCAAAAAAAAGGGCACCGTTCAGTGAGTCTGAATGGAAGGTCTATATGAGCATCACCACGAGCTTCCCGCAAAGAAAGCATAGAACATTCCAGTAACCCCAGAACCTTCCCTCATGACTTTTGCAGTGCCGTGTCTTTCTGTTCCTCCCCCAGGCCACCTGTGAGGTATTTTCTGCATCATAAGTTAGATTGTTCTTTGATAATGTCAAATATATGAGGCCAGGTAGCATATAAATCTTTGTGTTTATTTATTGAGAACGTCGTGGACTTTTGAGTGTCAATCATTGCAAAAGATAGGTCCCATTCCATTGGCTGTGGGGACGACAGTTTTCATTAGTCACAGTTTGGCGAATGTCCAAGTTCTCTCCAATTGGACTGACTTGAATGTACTGGTCTAATATTTGTGTGTCTGTTGGGTGTCATGTCTCTGAGAGACTCTGTAGGCGTGGGATTTCTCGGTTGGATGGTGCAATCATTTTATTTGAGTTTCTTTTTAGACTTCATTCTCTAGAAGAGTTTTCGGTTCACAGGAAAACTGTGAGGAGGAAGATCCAGAGATTACCCAGTACCCTGACCCTCCCCATGTGTAACCACCCATCCACATCCCCTGCACAAGGTATATATGTTACCACAATGAGCCCTCATGGGTGCGTCATGATGACCTGAGGACATGGTTTACAGTGGGGTCACACTGGGTGACATGAGTCCACCATTGTGGTGTCACACGGAGTAGTGTCACTGCCCTCAAATCCTCTGTGCTCCACCTGTTCACCCGCCCCCCTAACCCCTCGCAACCCCTCATCTTTTCACTGTCTCCATAGTTCTGCCTTTTCCAGGATGTCATAGAGTTGGAATCATACAGCACGTAGCTTCCACAGCAGCTTTTGTCATAATTGCCAAAGCTCAGGAACAACCATGATGTTTTATAGTAGGTGACGTATAAACAAACTGTGAGCCCTCCAGCAAATGGAATATTGTTCAGTGCTACCAAGAAATAAGCTTTGAAGCCACGGAAAGATAGGGTGGACACTGAAATGCATGTTACAAAATGAGTTGAAAAGTATGACATATACTGTCAGTCTGTTCAAATCAATAATAATTGACATCTGAATTAGCCTTCTCTGGATTTGAGTGTTGAAATAAGAGAATATGATACATCTTGCAGTGTTCTGATTTTCACAGATACACAGATTTATTTCCTATGTCTTCTCGCTCTCTCATCCATCCATGCAGCTATTCACCCACCTGTCAGTCCAAACATGAATCCTCTCTATACCTCTATCTATGTATCTGTTTGCATGTATCTATTTAAGTATTTTTCTGCATTGTATCTTTCTATCTACCTATCAATCAATCTGTCATTTATCTGTTTATCTGTCTATCTATCTATCTATCTATCTATCTATCTATCTATCTATCCATCCATCCATCCATGTAGTCATCCATCCAACCATCTATCATATAACTAGAGAATCTTTAACTTTCGCACAATTCATTTGTAATACTTTGGTTTCTGAGATCTCGCTGTTTTGTTTTGTTTTTTATCAGTCATGTAGTTCAAAATTCCAATTGATGTTTCAATAAATTATATTCTATAATTTACATCTTTCAATTCTCATCACCATTGCTTTCAGAGTGTTAAACAAAGTAGAAAAGAATGAACTTCTGTTTACAAATTAAGCTGATAGTTTGGTCGGTGCCCATAAGACCAGATGTCAACGTGTTGCTTCTGTGAATGTCTCAAAGCCAAGATCTTTGAGTTCCAATAGCCAGGCACATTTGAGGAGAGGTCTGACTTAATACATGTGACAATTAGCAACGGATGCAGTGTCTACATGGGAACCTCTTTGCTGAGCCCCAAAAGAAGAGATGGGGTTATCCCCACACCGTCCTAGCAGAAGAGCATAATAACCAATGGAGGAAAAAGAACATTTGAGAAAAATGGCTTTGAGAGCAGGCAATGGTAACTTAAAGAAATGAAAAAAAGTCCATAAGATGTGTTAAGTGTTGGGGTAACAGAAGTACACTGTTATTATTATTTCAGGGTTAATAAAGCACACTGAGAGTTTGGAATTTTTAAAGTGCGATGGAAAGGCACTCAGAGCTTTAAGTATGCGTTTTCATGCTCTTATTTACATTTCAAAGTGGTCCTTCTGGCAGCTGTAGTAACGTGGAGCGATTGGCACAGTGAGAGTGGAGAGAAACTGAATTGGTGATTCAGGAGTAAGTAGGACATTGTGTCACTTAGCTGATCAATCACGCAAGTGAGAGTCACTTACTAAAATATGAAAACCTAGGGTAAGGACACTGTGGAAAGGTAGGGGAAAAATCAAGACTAGTGCTTTGAACCATCATTTTGAGTTGATGGCATTATTTAAGTGTCAGTGTGTACCAATGAGTTAGATATTATTACATCGTTTATTATCTTCAGGCATTATTCTTCAAAATAGTACCCCGGTCAATATTTTATCTGTGACCAACGTAAGCAGTTAAAATGAGAAGAATATAATGGTTCCCAACGCTAGAAGAAATGACAATTATGGAACATGGTAGAGGCATTAGCTAATGCCACACTCATTGCAATGCGGTATAGCATGTAATCAACACGTGACACAGCTTCCATGTTTTATGTAAAATATAGCTCAAAAAAAATCCAACTATTTCCTACAGGCAAGTAAAGACTAAGTTATATCTTTATGAAATAATATCTTTAGGAAATTTAAAGTAGAAGCCCAAATTAGAATCGGATCAGTAACTTTTTGACCACTGGGTTACTTTTACACGTGCTGTCTTTTTCCTGGGTCTCACATTGCAATTGTAAATTTTTCTGGTGTCCTTTTTGTAGTTTCTGTTGTTGAAAGAGACATGAGTCTTTCATGTTATGACAGATGTTCTCAAGATGTTTAATTCTTTTATTTATTTCAATGAGATACTGTTATGTATTTAATAGTTACTTAAAGGAGAGAGGTAAAATGCTTATGATGGTGTTGTACGAGAAATAGTTAAAAATATATTGTATGATATGTTCTGAGGAAAAAATAGCATAAATATATAGAAAAAAACACGTCAATAATAATTGTCTTTGGGAAATGGACCATGGAAAATTGTTATTTTTTTTTTCAACTATAGTTGACATACAGCATTATATTGATACAGAGAACATTTTGATGATTGCCAGATAGGAGGGCAGTTGGGGGGATGGGTGAGAAAAGGGAAGAAATTAAAAAGTAGAAATCGGTAGTTACAAAATTATCACAGGGATGGAACAGCATAGGGAACATAGTCAATAATGTTGCAATAACTGTTACAGAACTCAGGTTCTGCTTATTGCAACTCATGAGGAAATGATTGAGGGACAAGGGAGGGTGGAAAGAAAAGTATGTTTTTTTTCAAAATGCCGGGATTTTGGGAAAATAGCAGATTGCCGTGTCAAAGGCCATGTTCCAGTTCCGAGAATGGCCAC
Organism: Rhinolophus sinicus; assembly: GCF_057876585.1. NCBI lineage: Eukaryota > Metazoa > Chordata > Mammalia > Chiroptera > Rhinolophidae > Rhinolophus > Rhinolophus sinicus. Next base: position 2,177,674 of record NC_142518.1, on the reverse strand, counting down.
AAGGTTCTATAGGCATGTAAGAAGAAGCAGAACAAAGGAAAAGGGGAAGTTAGTCAGGCCAATCGTGGGTGCTGATGTCCAGAGAAACGTCAGAAAATAATGCCTCCTGGGGGTCTGGTTTGCTTCAAGATGGTGTTTTCTTGGACCCGGTCATAGGAGTGGTTCATGCATCATCTGGTGAAAAATGCAAGGGAGTTGCAGCTGGTTATCAGTATCCAGAGGTCTAAGGGCTGAAACAGTTTCTTTCACGTCAGTGTTCTGAAGATTAACCAGATTAGCGAGGTATGCATGTAACCTTGAGAAACACAGAGCCATTGAATCTGGGAGGAGGGAAGAAAAGAAAATAACAAAAAAGGAAAATAAACTAGATTGTTAAATCTTGAAAACTACATCACCCTTACATAACTACATATACTCCCAGGTAGGTACTAGACGTTTTGTGGGGATCACTTTGTGACTTATATAAATGTCTAATCACTGTGGTGTACGCCAGAAAGTAAGATGTTTAATTCTCGCAATGTTTTAATGAGTGCCTCAGCAAACATGTCAGAATATCTATGTCAACCTACTTTCTTCGAAGCGTGAGAAGCACAGTTTGGGGTTAGAAATATCCACTGCAAGTTTGTCCCATCATGATTTATTCACGTACTTAGCAAATATTTCTTGAGAACCAACTGTATCTGTTAGTAAGTTAATGTAACAATAATTAACAACAATACCATAGTCATTGCAACGCATCTAAAAATCACAAGGTTTGTCCTACTTTCTCAGCTTATGAGCAACCTTGTCTCAACCCATAAGATTGTAGAATTCTTAAGGTTAAGACATGCCCACTCTCTACCTATTGGAGTGTCCAGTGCTTTGCAAAGTCTGGGTAGTATGTAACGGTTTTTGTGATTTCTGTAATGCTCAGCAATTTGGGGATTATATAGGATTATTTTCTTGTCTTGGGTTTGTTGGAACTACCTCATCCTAACATAAGTTCTACCCGGAGCATCTCATTAAAAAATATTCATGTAAAGGAAGGTATGCATTTGAACAATTTTATTATTCATTGGGTTGCTATCATCATTTTCACTGAATGAATTTTAGGCATATCCCATATAAAATACAACAATCAGCAATTTTTCATCCCACGTATCATTTGAAAAACATTTATCGCAAATCAATATAAGATACGGATTTTTACCTAAACGCCAGTAGGAATGGAATCTTGGAAATAATCATTATTTTTTCTAAACTCATTCTCAAAATGATGAGATTTTACAATCGTGCTTGAAAAGGGAAAACAAGCTTAGAGCCTTTTAGCTAAAGAAGCCTCATCGCGAGCGCACAGGTTGGTCATAATGCTACCATGCCGAATGGATGACCTCAACCAAGTCTTTTTCCTTTTGCATGCCTCATTGTCCTGGAAAATAAGATGGTCTCCGTGGTCGCTTGCAGCAGGAGTGCAGCTATACTTCTTGAGAAGAAATACACGTAATGGAGCCCGTGAGATGCTATAAATTTCAGGAACTAAAAGCAGCTGAGTGTGAAAATCATGTCCTGATGTTAACATTTTATTATCTGCACACACCAGGTTGCTTCAGGTGCCTGCCAATTGTAGAAATCTGGAAGTTAAAGAAACCGTTCTCACGCAGGACACCTGATTTCCAGCTTCATTAGTACAGTAACACATTCATGTGAGACATAATTAACGTAACTTTTTCTTCTCGAGCCTTCTTTCAACATAAGTGGTTCTTTTCATTCTCTGTTTTTTATTGTGAGCAACGCAGTTCACTGAGATATGAATTTTTCATATATTGTCAAGCAGCATCCATGTGTTGAGTGCCTATGTAATAAGGAATGTTATCATGTCAGGACTCTTTTTCAAGAGTTGGCCAAGAATCAGTCAAATCAAGGAGCTATGAATACAAATGTCATATATATATATATACACATATATACATATATCTATATATAAATCTTCAATTCTCATCTCAAATATGAAACTGTCCATGTAGAATGTGTGCCTAGATTTCTTACAAGCCTTTCATTAATCTACGTGCCAGATTGTAATGTTCTCTGTGATTGACAAGATGGTTACCTAATGCACGTTTACTGATGATTACTTAATCCATCTGGAGATCAGCCTCGTGGCTTTTCATGATGCATCCACATGGCTATAGATCCATATGTTAAAAGAGATTGAAAGACAATAGGCGACATAACTCCACATCTATGCCTTAGTCCTTAAAACACATGACAACATATAGTCGAGGATTTACATGTGCAAACTGGTAAATGCACTGAGCTAGTTTAGCTCGCCAAATACTTTAACTTTATATTCGTCCTTTCACCATGAGACATTTTATGTTCTTCCGGTAGTTCCACCTGCTTTTATTTGAGTTCAAATACCTTTTCTACATCTGCACATGGCAATTATGCAAGAGGGATGCAAGTCCCTGTGTACAGTTTTTACAAATAATAGTCACTTGTCTATTTTCTGAATTGCCTGTCCATTCACAAATGCTTCATTCCTAATTCTAAGATGTACTGCCATCTTCGGCATGAAATAGAGAACCACGAATGTGTGGGGATGCAGGTATGTGCCTGTATGCCCTCCGGTGTAGTTTCCAAATGTGCAAACCGTTCTACTATTAACCTTCCCACAGCTCCTGTGGGAGGATTTTCACCAAACAGTCAAAGCACTGTTTTGTTACCTTTACCCCAGAATAAGGCAAACGAACAAGCAAGCTGTCTCCCTGCATTTCCTCCTAACTTTTACTCATTTTTTAGTTTGCAGAGTGTACATGAGTGTGTAACGAACAATATGCCCCTGACTGTCTCCAGAGTTAATTCCCTGTGCAATATGCACTGCCAATATTTCCTCCATGTGCACAGTTACCTTACCAAACACGCTGTAAGTAAGAATACGTAGTATTTTGAAGGATGCTGTGGTTACACGGGCAACCTATAATTCCAAAAATTTAGTTTTCTCTCTTGTGCATTAATTAAGTTACTTTCCTTCTTTCACCCAGTTAATGCCTGAGAACATAGTGTGTCTCCAATTTGATGGACGTTTCTGGGGAAAGCCTTGCCATGTCTGAAAGTTTCCTTCTCTTATCTACAGCGTTTTTTCTTAAGTTATCCGTTTGTATATACCCTCTCTGTTCTAATATAACCAGCTAGAACAGTGGTTCTTAGACTTTATGTAGGTACAAATTGTATGGGAAGCTTGTTACGGCACAGATTCCTGCAAAACCTGCTGATTCAAAGCTCCAGTGTGTGGTCCATACAATTTAATTTGTAATCCACCCCCACATTTATTTTATCTACTGAGCTGATGACCCTACATGGGTTAACACAGCGCTATGGAACACGTTAAAAAAACACACACCAAAAAACCAAAAACAAAACAGATAAACAAACAAACAAACAAAAAAGTTCATCCCTAGAGATAATTAGTGGGGAAAATGCCACACATATTAGCTTATTCGGCTACACAAATAAATCAGCTTGTTAATTCTATGGACACTGAGTAAAAGTTATCTTTGTTAATATTTTTATTTCACTCACATTATTTGCACATGTTTGGGTCATGATACAATGGATGCATTTACAATGAAGAGAGAAAAACCAAAAGAAAAAAATAAGGAGTGCATATGCTAAAAAAAAAGCATGATGTGTCTTTATTTGATGACCTCATTTGTAGGTAAGACTTTAAAGCTATTAAAAAAGAATAATACAATGGAAAGTTTATGACTTTGATATACCAGGTGTGATTGTGTAGGACCATGAAAATCATTTCTGTATATAATTAGGCATTCTTTTTGAAAAATATTTTTCTTAACCTTTTTCCAAAGGTAAGAATTTTGACATGATGTGTATATTGATGTGGGGCATAGTATTAAAAGTGTCAGGTTATTCACCCATTTGGAAGGTTTCAAAAGCTTTAAAAAGTAGGATTTAGTTCTCTGTCTTATTTTTGATTATCTAGAGTTTCTGATAGTCTCTCATTAATATTAACTTTTCTCCACATACTGTAGAAACACATTGAAATTTGGTGTTCACGGTTTAAATTTGATAAAGAATTTAACATTGTTATAGTCTGAGTTGTTTATGTCCAATAAACAATAAACAATAATGGCCTCATCTGTCTGGTTTGGCATTTGTCTAGGTCCCAGTGTGGTGTGGCTGCAGGAAAAAAAAAATCGACCTATACCCATAGAAATCTTTCAAATGTGCCTTGAGGAAGTAAAAATCATCAATATGGTTTCAACACATATAATGCAAACACACACGTGTATACACGAGTTCACAAGTTCCTGAGTCTCCTACTGATAAATTCTTGTGCTGAATTCATTTATTAAACCAAAAGAAAGAAGGAAAGTTTGGTCAGCTGAATGCTTGCTTTAAATCCACCGAGCCTAAGCAGGAAAAGGGTGCGGGGTGGGGATGCAGTCTTGGGAGGCTTGTGAAAGTGGTTGGATTCTCTTTGGGGACTGTTTTGTGTGGGTCCTTGCATTCGCCACATTCCATTAGACTGGCCGCAGGCAGCCATCAGTGGTATAGCGACATCTGTCAAACGCTGGTGATAAAGTAATAAGGAAAATTATAGGATCTGGCTGTACTCATTTGCTAGGGCTCACAGAGCACACACCACAGTTTGCCAGCTTAAACAGTCATTATCTCTCCCCGTCCTGGAGGCTGGAGGCTGAGATCCAGGTGTCCCAGGGCTCGTCCCCCCTGAGGCCTCTCTCCTGGGTGTGTGGACGGCCGTCTGCTCCCCGTGTCCTCACATGGCCGTCCCTCTGTGTGTGTCTGTGTCCTCCTCTCCTTATAAGGACGCAGTCCTATTGGATCAGGGCTCTCATGAATTCATTTTCCCAGGCTGAACAGGGAAAGGCAACCTCAACTCCGGTAAGGAATCAGTTGTTGGGTACCTGGATCTATGTGTGTAGCCCGCCCAGCAGTCCCCTCAGGTGGAAGAGATAGCCCCCCATTGCAGGGTCAGCCCCCCCACACTGACTGGGTGTCATCCGTGATGTCATGAACTGCTCCATTGTCCTCAGCTGGACTCTCATTTATCTTGGGTTCATTGTACACAAACCCCCCAAATTCCTGGCGTTAACGATACAGGAATATTGATCAAGGGTCACAGCTTCAGGGCTCCATGCAATTAGAGGAAAGGTTGCAAACCAGCTGCTGACACCGTCTTCCACATCGTACGTGGGAAAGAAAGAGGAGGTGAAGGTGGAAAGGAAGAGAGGCGGGGAGGAAGCAGAGAGCAAGGGGCAGAGGCTGGCAGGACTGCTTCTGGGAGCTTCTGAGCTGATGGGTCATGGCGATGCAGTTGTCTTTCAAGAACACACTGGTTGGAAGGTGCAGTCGTGACACACTCGCCTACAGTTGTAAGCAGTGTGGACCCAGTCAGACACATGGCAAAGCTTTGGAAATACAACGAGGTGTGAGAGGCACTTTCTCACCTCAGGGCGCCGTCACCATTCTCTCAGATGGAATCTGCTTCCCCATGTCTCTGTGTCTTACACACGCATGCAGTGCCACACACATTTCACACGCGATCTGGTTCTCCAGCTGACAGTATTCCAAAGTCGTGTCTTGTAAAAGCTGTACCTCCAGAATCGGGGACCAAACTGAGTAGCTCAGTAGGATGACTGCTTTTAAATTCGGTTATATTATAATATTCTTGAGACTTAGATGATTCCATAAGTGCTATCACAGAAGAGAAGGCGAGTGACCCTGTGTCTACTAAGTAAGAAAGCGTAATATCCTTTTTCAGTATCAAAATGCACTTGATCTGTCCCCTGATATATTGAACACTAACTGGCTGGTATAGAAAACTGTGTCACATGAAATAAAATAGGCTGAAACGTATAAACAATGCAGAAAGTTAATTATAATATATGCGGGTTGTGAAGTGGCCAGCAAGCTGTCACAGTGAATTTCCAAGGAAAAACAAAGAAGATTGTGGACATTAAAAAGGTAATAATAGATTTTGCAATGTTTAACTTGAAAGAACTCTGTGTGCACATTAAGAAAGTTACATGAACACATAAAATTATGAAATAACCGCCACATTTTAATGAGAGGAACTGGCAGTTACCTATAATGCTGCAAAGATACGTATCCAAGACCAAGCAGCCCTACTCCTAAAAATTCACCAGAAAACATGGAAATATATTCACAATGTATTTGTACAACAATGCTCATAGCAGGTTTATTAATAATTGGCCAATATTAGAAAAAAATCCATGTTTTTATCAGTAGGATAGTGAAAGAGCAGTGATATATTCATAAAAAGGACTATTTCTACTCAGTAACAAAAGCTTTGAACTACTGATACAATCACATTGATGAAACTTTAGAAAAGAGAAGCTGAAGGAAGCCAGATACAAACATACGAATTATTCTTCTGTTTATATGCAATTAGAGAAAAAAACAAAAACAAAAAAAACAAAATAAACATATGATGAAAAGGGTCAGAATGCTTTCACCTACGTATCTGGGGGGAGGTGTTTATTGACCGGGAATTTCGTAAAGGAGCTGAGTGACAGTGAGTCTGCGTGTTGGTGGAGATTCAGGTCACACAGGTGCGTACGCCTTTGTCCAGATTCAGGCAGGTACACTCAGGATAATGCACTTCACTTAGGTATGCACAGTTTACCTAAAACAATACAAAGCAACCAGCAGGAAATGTCAGCCATGCGCGTGCTAAGGCAGAGAGCCGGAGGGTGCGCTGTCAGCCACTTAGCTTTAAATATACTGGGGGTACAAAACAAGTATACACATTTTCAGAGATGTTATCTATGCATTACTTTTCCAAGTTGAATTTAATTACGGTAGCAATGTGTAGTATATCACACAAAAGATGTTTTTGGAAATGATCGATTTTATTTCTAACAAGTATTACAATTTTAATACAGTGTTTTACATTCTTAAAATGTGTATACATTTTTTGGCACCCTCTGTATATCTAAAAAAGACAATACATGGAGAGTTGAAAGAACAGGTGGGCAGCTGTGTTATAAACCTACTAGAGTAAAAGGTACCTTTCTGTTGGTGTTATATGTGCGATCATTATCCAGTCCTTTCAACTTTCCTGAATGTTTGAGAATTTTAATATTCCATTTGGAAAAAATAATGTAATAACGGAATGGTATCTTACGAAAAGGTAAAACACGGCTCTTCGATGAAGATGAGGAAATAGAAAACACCTTGCAGATTACCTAGAAACATGGAAAGCACTGTGCGCAATGAACTTGGAGATGGCATTTGTTGAAGGGATGTCCACATAATGCATGTTTACGAGTTTGCTTTATGTGGCTTCTTGCAGTAGTATATTAATTTCACTGGAGGAAATGTCTTTTACCTCTTCACAACCACAGACAACAAAATAGTCTGTATTTAATTGAGTCCTATGGTGCAAAATGGATTTGTGTTTCTTTGTTCAACCCAGATAGATCGATATTATATGAATTTCTAAACTGAAATGCCACTATGAATTGAGTCATATGCTCGTCTGTTCAACTATTTTGTACATACATTTGAAAAGATTGTTGCCATGACTGCCTCTTACAATTTATGTTTCGGACATTTTTTAGAAAGTGGACTACAGGTCCATTACTGAAACAGCGTTCACCATTAATTCAAGTCGTCTTTTTTAGAAGATAGATAGTATTACATGCAGAGCATCAGATTTAAAATACACTTGATCATGTCTTCATCAGTGTAATAAGTAGTAATTTAGCTCATCTTTTTATAAGAAGTGGCCACAACAGGAGAACATATCACCCAGGAACATATTATTTGGAGCTACTTCTACGTTTAGCTTTGTTTTCTCTTACTGGCTGTTGGAAGCCTTTTCAAGAAATGTAACAATAAATCTTTGGGCTGAGATCCTTATTTTTCAGAGCTAATAAAGGAGATTGATTTAGATTGATACCTAGTATTCTAATTATTTTTAAAATATTAAGGCATACTCACTAGATTTCTGAATAAAGAATGTCCTAATCAGCCATTGTGTTATTAGTGTCCTTTGAGGTAGGTAAACATTTCTAGGTCAACAATTAAAGTCCTCAGAAAGGTAAGTTCTTCTGCTTTCTGACTTCCTGCGTTGTCCTTCAGAACCACAAAGCTGTTTGAGGTCACCAGTTTTCCCCCTGCTAGCTGTAATGATCTTGGTCTCAAACATTCGTCAGCATATATTGGTGTGGCTCAATTTTATTTAACATGCTGGGGATTTAAAACGTTTTTGTTTTTTTTCCTGGATAGCCTGTCTTGCATTTCTAGGAAAGATCACAGAATTGTTTATTTAAAGGTGTTATTTCTTATGTCATGCTTGCAAATTTTTGGACCTAGTCTGTCTGATGTTAGAGATTATATTTTGCCCGTGTGGTGTAATGCTTTTACTGATTCCTTTATTGTAATTTTTGCTTTTTTGGAGTTTTGGTGATGAGAGTAATCTGCCAGAGTTAACCTGAAATTCTGTCATTTATTTTCTCTCTACTTTGCTGGTTTGGTTCAGTCTCTATTTATTCCATATTCCTCCTTGCCTATTTGTAAATGTCCCCATTCTTCTCTCTTTCTTGAAATAACCCCCCTACCTTCTGCAATTACATTTTAAAGTACTGTTTACAAATAATATTGCAGTTACTTATTATCCTTGGAATTTCTCTAAAAGTGTCAACCCCTACTCTCTCTTCCATTGATAAAATTAGTCTTATCATTATTAACTTCTTGCCCTGCCAATCCTAAATTTTCACTGAGTTGGTTTTAGGCGTTAAAGTCCCTCCATTATCATAATTTCCCTTATGGTGCTGTTCCTGCTTTTAAAAATTCGTAACTCTTTCATAGGTTGTAACCTTATCTGTTTAGATTGATCATTTTCCACTGTTTTATTTTCTCTGTATGGAGAGATATGTCCACATATGATTGTGCAGGTCATTAAATCAGGTATAAACAATGGAATTCCTTTCAGTGAATTCAATTTTTTTCTTTTTTTAATATTTTTAATTCTCTGAGAAAATAACTTCAGGGCTGAACTTCCTTAAATGCTGTTGTTGTTCATTTTATGTATTTCTCTTGTGTTATACGATACTTCCTGGCTTCGGTCATCCAGAATATTCAGGTTTGCTGTCATGTCCATTTTCCTGATCATAAATCTCTATCGCTGCTTGTTATTTAGAGCACTGTATTTAAAAATGACATTCTCGAAACATGACTCCTGAGCATTTTAAATTATATCTTTAGAGCTCCAATCTGTGCATTTTATCCATTCTATTATGTAGGCTAAAACTATACTTTTCCTCCCACCTTCTAAGTTCCTCTGGCTGGGCTCGTAATCAGATTAGCAGAGACAGATGCACAGGAGAAAATCAAATTTTAATACGTGCACTTGGGGAAGTCACATAAGCAGGAAAGTTCCACAGGGAAAGAGGTGCAATTGGTCTATGCGTCATGTTGGACGAAGGAGAAAAGGGAAGAACAGGGTCTTAGACTGTGAAAGTGAAAATGGCCAACAGACAGGTAGTGGCGGAGAGCAGGGCACACGTGGCAGATACATTCTTGCTTCAGCGCGACTTGGGGTGATCCAGTCACCAGGCCCCTGCCTGCAGCCCCCCCAGTATCACCCCTCAGTTCAGTTTAGGCTCAGCTGACTCTGCTGAGATCCCCTCCCTGCAGCAGTTCTTTCCATCGGAATCTTTTGGGCAGGAAAGGGGGTTGGGTCAAAGGTTCTTTCTGAGTCTTCTGCTTCTTAATAACCAGCCTAAAATCAATATCCCAAAAGGCACATTTTGGGGTGGCAAAATTTTGGCCCCTCGCCCTGTCTCTCAGTAGAAGTGATTAGCTCCTGAATTGGTCTCTCTTCTTCAAGCTCGGGCTTCCTGTCACATGCCTGTCTTTCTTTGTGTCATGGAAAGCCAGGGAGTACAGACATCCCCTGTGTCAGAGCATTCCTTGTTCAAACTCTGGGTGTCTCTGAGCTTCTCTATGTTTTTGCCTGAGTATCCAAGGCACCTTTTATAAGTTAATATCCACTTAAGTACTCAATCTCTATTACGTTTCTTTTCAAAATGTCTACCAATTTAATTCTTTCTCTGTAGAGGGCATTTAATGACACTGAGCTATAGCAAAGTTACTTGATTTCTAGGTTTTGGACTTTATACAGATGGTGTGGCTGCAGTGCTGGTGGTACCACTCACTGGAGATTTCAGTAAAAAGCCATTTAGCTTACCTACAGCAAAGCTCCCTCTTGGTTAAATGGATAAAACCAACTATAGAATTGTACTTTGAAATTTAAAAGCTAACAGAGACTTAGCAAACATACGTTGGTTTTAGGAACCTCACCAAAATCTGTCGTTTAAAAAAAAATAGGAAAGATTAACGTGTAATCAAATGACTGCCTACCATTCGACACTGAGATGGCTCCTCATGAAACGGACATTAATTTTGGGGTCACTGGATTCTATGATTTCCCAAGACATGTCTTAACCTAACACCAAACAACAGCAAACAGATGTTTATTTTGCTTTACTTTAATTTTTACTGTCCTTGCTGAGTTTATTGCTCATGATTTTATGTCTGCTACCGAAACATGGGGTGTTGACATTTTGTACATAACAAAGTAGGGACTCACATATCACAAGGTGTTTGATGATTCAGTAATTCTGTCTTTGTATTCTGTACATTCTTGTAACATGTACCCCAGTGATTATTTAAAGAGTGCAAAGCACAATGAATCAGTGCTGAAATGTGTCTAATTATATAACTCACACCTCCAGTACACACTCACACATATGTATGTATATGTGTGTTTGGTTGTTTCTCTCCCTGCTATGGAATAGATTTGTGATAGGAGAGTAGCCTTAAGAATTAAAGGTATGTGAAAGATTTTAGAACAAGTGGGACAATGAAATATGTATGTAAATCAATGTCCTCTTGAGAGCAAATTATTTTAGTGAATTAGCTCAGTCAGCAGTAATCAAAAAGCAAAATTTAATATCTGTTAGTAGCCAATTTAATATCATGATTGTGTTTTAGTGGAACAATGCAACTATTTTAATAGCCCTATAAACCAGTTAGTACTTCATTTTGACATTACTATATTGAGCCAGGCTATTCATAAGAAAGAAATTTTACTGAATATTTTATTCTCTGATGTTCTGCCTATTGCTTTGGCAATCTTAATAAACTATAATAGAGACCTATAACCGCCTTATATGTGCCTGGATAGTATGTTTTGAAGGAATGTCCTTGAAAATGGTCCCATAAGGATAATTTGTATCCTTTGTATTTTATGTGTATGATAATTATGTCTGTAAACTTGATACCTGCATTTAACAGGAATGTAAAAGGGAGTATATTCTATTTCCAAAGTTTTGTTTGACTGCTTTCTTTTTAATTTTTCCCTAAAGCTTAATTATTTTTTAAATACGGTGAAAAACCACTGAATTTGGCATCCTAACCATTCTTAAGTGTCTGGTTCAGTAGTGCTACCACAATTCCATCAGGTAACAGTGACACGGGCTATAGAGTCATAGCCAATATCAGTCTGTAACCCTCATGATCAAAGAAAACAACTGAGAATTTCAGTGACCTGCCAAGATTGGCATCTCCATAATTCTTACAGATACCCCCAAATCTGAAACAAAACCAACAATCAAAAGAACTGACTCAGGTTAGCTGCAGCCATGTAGAGACAGTCAAGTTAAACCTTAAATCTGCAAGTAAAATGAAGAAATTCACGGGGTAGAAAAGAAAATGTGTGATATGTAGCATGATTTTAATAGAGACTTTCCTGTAAACTTCCTGAAAGTAAAGTGAGGAAATTGGGTTGCTGGAAATGAAAATAAGTCACATACAGTGCGATTTTAATAGAGACTTTCTGTCAACTTCCCATGTGCACAATTGAATGTATTCAGACACAGTGTGTCACAGACTTTTATACGAAAAGCTTTCCATGATAGATACATATTGCTGGTGACTATATATCAATACCCGTTTCCTCTCTGGTCCCCCATTCACATCTTTGCAGACATCTATCAATATCTGTATGCTCTAAAGTGAAATTAACTGTTCTCTGTGAAGATAGTTTTTCTCAATTTAATAATCATGCATGCATATTTGTACTTCTCATAATGTATTCTATTTTTAAATACATCATTGTAATCTGTGGTGTGTGTCGGTGTGTGTGTGTGTGTGTGTGTGTGTGTGCACTCGAATGTGTTTGGAATCAAACGAGATGGTGTGTGTGAAAATGTTTCGAGACCTGTAAATCCATAAACCAACATGCATACTCTTGTCTGAGGAGTATGCAGCTCAGCTGTGTCAAGCAACTGTCTCGTGAGAGTCATGAAGCGGACCCAGGTGTTTCTAACGTGTAATTTCACTGTCTTACAACTTAATGATGAAAAAGACATTTGAGCATTGTCTCGGCCTTGTATTTGTATAATGCTAGTACTCCTGGCACGTGCAACACACTCCCTCTCAAAACAGTGGTTAATTATGACAATAACCATCCACGAACATGATGCCCAGGATACACGTGTGTGTGTGTGTGTGTGTGTGTGTGTGTGTGTGTGTGTGAAGTGAGGTATCTCCCAGGTGAGCAACAGCATTTGTTTTGGCGAATCCACACCCTCAATTTGAATTGCTTCCATAAATTCTTGCCATTGCTTCATAACCATTATTAAAACCACCAAAATAGGAAATATCGAATTTAGTAAATGTTTGATGAAGTGAAATATTGGCACAGAAGAAGTAGTTGCTTTCCAAAAGGCAAATAAGTTCCTTAATGCTCTGCATACCCACTGTTAATCATTTTAAAACTTTTAATCAGTATGAACCTTTGAACCTGTCAGTTTCAATTAGATATCACACACATTTACCACAAAAGAGAAGAGTTTCAAAATATAGCATCTAATCCTGTAATTGTTACAAGCAATAGGAAATGGAATATAAATTGGCATTCAAAAGGGAAAGGATTTAAAATGCTATTTTATCAGCATTGTAATATAAAACCAAAATAATCCGTAATTCTGGCAGAGCACCTAATTCATGTTTAATCCTCTGTAAACTATCCCACTGAATCCATTAGATGCTAAGGGAGCTGTTGAAATTAGGCCTCCGAAAGATGAACAGAATTGGACAATTCTGGCAGAGAGCCGCTGCCCCCTCGTTGGGCCTCACTGACACCAGTTGTACTAACACTGCAGTCGATAGCAACTCAATTCCTAGAAACAATGGAAATCGCAATACTTCCTCCAGTCGGCTTGCACGATGGATGATGCTTTGCTCACCCGCAGGAGCTGGTACTGTTGTAGGTGGAGGTGTTATTGTAGGATGCAGAAGGCTCAGGTGTGCACACATGGGAAGTAGGATGGACAAGGCTCAGGTGTGCACACAAGGGAAGTAGGATGCAGAAGGCTCAGGTGTGCACACATGGGAAGCATCTTACCGAGGGAGGATAACTGGTCATTGTGGGCATGCGCTGCCCAAGGAGCACACGATTTGGGGAGGCAGCATCTTTGGACCACGCTTCCCACGGGAGGAGTTCGTCCCACGGGAAGGGGTAGGCCCAGCAGTGGTGTGCACCCCAGAGGGAGCGGGGCCTTCTTTAAGCTGGCCTTGGCTCAGGACCTTGACCGAGGCTGTGCATCTGTGGGACGATAGTCCCTGTCGGGTCTTCGAACAACGCCGTTCGAAGTCCCTTGTTGTAACGTTGATGAGGAAAAAAAACAAAACAAAAACAAAAGGCAGCTCCCTGGCCCCGGGCCCTGTGCACATGGCATCTGCACTTCCTCCCGGAGTCTGCGTGGTTTGCTGCCAGCACTCGTTTCCTCCCACGTCCCGAAGACGTGCAGATGGGGGCACTGGCGAGTGCATGTTGTCCCAGAGTGTGTGTCCGTGCGCGCGTGTGTGCACGAGTGTGTGTGTGAGTGTGTGCGCGCCCCCAACTTACCCTGGAAGCAATGACAGCCCATTCTGGAAGGTGCAATAAGGGGACATCCGTGTCTGCTGTCCAGGAGCCGCAGTGCTGAACTCTGCCGGCCCATGGAGTCCACGAGTGTAAAAGACAGTGCTGTCCCTTCACATTTCTGCGCTGATGTAACAAGAAGGCAGTTCCACCGCACCAGGCGGTCGCCTGGCTGTTTCTGAGACAAACATAACCAAGAAGCTGCTTCTGAAAAATCACAAACCACGACAGTTCTCAAATCATTACCTCCACGTCCACGTTCCCTTTCCCGGTCTGCGGATTCGAGGAGGTTCCTGATCCCCGTGAGTGACGCCGGGTGACAAAGCTGGTCTCTAATGTATCTAAAAGGTGCAGTGCTGCCGTTCCATGTGCAGGTTGCTCCCTGGGGTGGCCTGGGTGCTGCCATTTAGCATCCGGACTCCCATTACCTGTACTCAGGTATCCAGTAGAGAAAGCCCTCCACTCAGGCCAGCAGGATATTTGCAGCAGCAAACTCAGGATAGCATCAGACATAGAATCCACCACCTGATACGTTCCTAATATTTTCTAAATTTCATCGGACTAGGTGTACCTTTTCCAGGGCAATATAATCCAGTTGTTCTGGGGTGGTGCCCAAGAATTTGCATTTCTGACACATTTCCTGGTGAGGCAGACCATTCTGGTCCAGGGACCATACATTGAGAACCCCGGGATGAATAAATGGGGAAGTCTAAATTTTGAATCATTTTTAAAGTAAAAAAATGACATTTGATGTAAAAAAACAAAACGTATGAATTTGTCCCCAAGATTATCTGCCTAACTTGGGTAATTTCTTAATGACAACTAAATGAAAACAGTATCCTCACACATTGATTTTGTTTTGCCTCAGGAAGCATTACTAAACACATTAAACATATTAAATAATATCCATCAAGTAAGCCCTCTGAACGACAATTGAAATATTAATTTGTGCTGTGTCTTATTTTAAGAAAATTGCTAACACACACACACACACACACACACACACGTGACGACCTTCGATTGTTATGAAATCAAACAGCAGTCAGTCCCTAATGGAAAACACATTAGGACAAAGAGTGTTTTTTGGTGTCCATTATAAAGAGAAAAGTGTGAAAACCAAATCAAAACAACATCAGTCCAAGCTTGTTGCTAAGTAAATAAATGCCCATGCATGCGTGACATGACAATTAAACTGCAGTTGAAGTTCATTCCAACACTACAGCACCTGGGCGTGAGTGCAGGGTAGCTCACCTAAGGTGTTTCCTGAAGTGTAGCCTCCAGTGGTTCCAGTGTCATCGGGAAGCTTGCTTTCTTCCTAAGTTCATTTCCGCAAGAAGATTTCAGAACATGAGGAACCCCTCTGTCGCATCTCATTTTAAATTTAAGCTAATCATTGCATCATTTAATCATTTTTTTAAATGCAGAGGAATCAAAATGGTTTTCTGAAATGCAGACTATATACACGGTAGACCTTTCTAGTTCAGAGGAAAGCATCTTCTGTTTAGTGCTACAATTTAGCTTTTCATCAAGAAAGCTGGTCCCTGCTTTGCATTCTGCACTTTCATCCCAGCGGTAGGAAGGCTTCAGCCACAGCCTGTGCCCCACCCAGGGTCACCCAGCAGGAGCCACAGAGAAATCCGCAGATGGCTGCCACCCATGCTGGGCTTTGAAGTGCCTCCGGAGGCCAAGCCGTGAACCAAGGCCGGCTGCCGCTAGTGCCGACCTAAGGGCAGCTTAGTCAGAGGTATGGGACAGGCTGAAGCCAGATGCTCTTGTCTGGGTTCCAGGAACCTTTGGAGATTTTAGGAAAGTCTGCAGCATGAGCCAAGGCAGGGTGTGTGTACGAAAAAGCCACTGGAAGCAGCTTGGCTGTGCCTGAAAGTTGGGTGGGGCTGGCTCTTGAATCACCTGGGCAGCTTGATGGAGACTGAGATATAGCACCCACCTGTGTCTGCACAGAGAAACAGCTTCCGCAATCAGCTCCTCCTTCCGGGAGAAAGCCGCTTCTCCAGCCGTCACCCTGAGGCCAGACCACTCAGTTCCTCCCCGCGTGTCCCTGGCGCCTCTCCCGCTGCTGGCCCAGCGCTGGAGCTCAGAGCGAGTGATTCCATCTGTGGGTAAGTCCGTGCACGGACCCTTTAGGAAGAGGGCTCCAGCCACCCTGGTCTCACTCAGCCACAATCTCCGTGGGTTTTCACAGCCAGAAATTACGGGACGTCTCTCCCCGGCACTGGAACCCTGGGCTGGGGAGGGGCTGGGAGCCCTCACTCCTCAGGGAGGACCTCGCAGCTGAGGTAGCCCTCCCAATTTTTAATGGTCACACATGGGTGTGGGACCAGCATATTCTGCGTCTCCACCCCACCTACCAGTCTCAAGTTGGCTCTTATGTTTGTTCATAGTTGTAGGGCTTTAGTTCAGCTGGACGTCAGGTGATTCTCAGTGATGGTTGTTGTGTGGTTTAGTTGTGATTGACGTGGTCATGGGAGCAGGTGAGCACAGCGTCTACCTCCTCCGCCATCTTGACCACAAGTCCCCAGCAAGTACATTTTTAAAACAGGACAGAAAGCAATGCTTTCTCTCTGGAGACACAGAGAGAAACGTCTCTGCCATTTCCTTAAATGCGGGGTCCCTGCACCCAGCGTCATGGTGGGGTTTCTGTTTCACATGCGAGGCAGCTCAGGTGTTACGGTCCTGCCTTCCTGGTGGGGGCTCTGCATCTGTTCTCAGAGCCCATCTAACGTGGGGCGTTGTCTGCTGCTTACACTCATGCTTTCTCTTGGCATCTGGGGAATGTGCGACCTGAAATATGTGACAGTCTGTCTCGTCCCCTGGCCCCTTCACGGTCTCTCTTCAGCACCCACGTAGCCCTGGGGATACCTCATTGCTGCTTCAGCCAGACTGAAATTTGGGGGGTGTTAAACCGCCTGTGCCTTAGGGGACGGCCTTTGCACGTGCTGGGTTCTGGTCCTGACACAAATCTTCCTCATTTTTCAGGTCGTTAACCCTTTAGTGTAGTTTGTATTTTGTAAATTGTGATTTTAGTGATTTATTCATTCACCTTACAAATGTTCACGGAGTCTCAGTTCTCTCAGTTGTGGTCTTAGGAACAAGGGTCAAAAAAGTGAATCAGACAAGTTCCATCAATCCTGGAGATTCTGTTTTAGTGGAAAAGTCAGAAAACGAGGAAACAAGCACATTAAGTAAAACTATTCTATTTTTAAAAGGCTATCACTATGAGTCTTCTGTGAATCCTGACCTATTACCGTCTGGTTCAGACCCCTTTATCTTTACTCAAAAAGTGTCCACCAAACTAATGGCAATAAATCTAGGCTGTTCCCAAACCTAGATTGCTTTTCCTAACTGAATCCTGACATTATTTCCCACTGTTCACAGCACAAACATCCAGTCACACAACCAGTATCTAAAAAGACATCATGAAATTAAAACAGAACAAAATAAAACGAGAACGCTATGACTGGAACTGAGTTTCAGAGCCTCTGTTAATTTGCTGTCAACAGCAAATTGATTGAATGTAACACATCAGGTAATGTTGCTAATGCTGTTACCATCCAACCCCAGTAAATAATGATGTTTATTCTCTGGAGTGAGAGATGGAATCATACTTTGGCTGGGAATGCCTTCCCCTGCGTTCTCTAAAAATACTTAAATTCATGAAAAATGCAATTTTTCATTGAAGTTGTGATGAAAAAATTTAATGACTGTGTAAATTGTTTTCTGTACTGAAAGGGGCAAGCCATTCAAGTGCTGTGCTCTTCGTGCCGACGCACCGGTAAACAAAAATGGATCAGAATTGTATTAACTTTAAGAATAGAATAGAGAAAAACAGAACAACCAAAGTTATAGGGTTATCCATGACTGGTGAAGAAGTGCAACGTTAAAGGAGTATTTTTAGGTCCGGAGCAAGGACATGTAGATAATTACAGTGTCTGGCTGTCTTGTCCCAAGCTTTAGAAGGGAGACACAGGACCTAATGGCGGAATAGACACTGTGCTACAGTGAAAGTTTAAGAGCCAGTGTACAGGATCCAGTGTCAGCGGATTACGGCTAGAAAATCCAAAGTCACTTTTGACAGCACAAACCTTTGACAGGGATCAGTCTCTTACTTTCTCATCTCGATTAAAAATATCAGAGTGGTCAGTTCAAACGTTAGCCAGAGACTGACATGGTGAGTGTCTTCCTTTTTCTGTTGCATTATTTTTTTGCATTTCACTTTTCAAAAATTCTCTAATTTGGAATGATGAACTCAAATTTATTCTCTGCATTTATTTACTGCCTTTAGAATTGAGCCATTTATCTTTATAATAACCCCCCCCTTTTTTTTAATTAAGAGAGGAAACTAAAGAACAAACTTTTTCTTTTTTTAAAAAATCCATTTAATTGAGAGAAGTAAAGAAAGAATCAGTTTCTTAAAGAAAGCACTCAGTGAAGAATTCCTAAAGAGACAACTTATCCTGGCAAAGACATCATAGGAGAGTTAGACAACTGCAGCTTATCCTAGAAAGGAAAGAGCTTGGCTTCATTTGGAGTGTTGTCAGTAGGGGGACATGTAACATAATTTTAGATAATTTATGGAGTGTGCATTTTTATTTCCGTGTTGCTATAGATACACAGTAAATGCATTAATAATAAATTGGAACACAAAAAATACTAGGCATGATTGAAACTTCAGAAGAAGCCATTCTTCTATGGGCAATTTTTTAAAAAAATATCTGTGAAATTGGTGCAGTAATTTCTTAGGCTTGCCGAGGGTTTGGTCTTAGATTTTTTTCATATGGTCAAACACTGAGCGCTGGACCCCAGCACTTACTTAGATGACCAGAGCTGTCCGCACTGTCTGTGTGTGTAGATGGATCCATTGTCAGAGGACCGCTGCATCTTTATTACGTTCTGACTCGACGTAGTTGACTTTCTTCACTGAACTCTCTTTCCCTCCCTGGTGTCCATTAGTTGTGAGGTTCTCTCACCCATGATGGCATTTGTCTCTGTTTTAACACGTGTCGCCTACGTGCTACTTATCTGAGAAGTAACTGTATAAATTATGTAGAATTAAATTCTGTGGAAATATTGTACGTCGACTGCCTGGACAATAAGGCCTTATGAAGTTTGAGGAATAGCCTTTGACTAAAGCCTTCATTTACTTTACGTAGAAGGTGCAGGCATTAGAACTTACATCCAAAGGTACTTGTGAGAATAAAGTAACAAAATGGGAACAGAGTGGGCCGTTGAGCGCATGCTCTGTTATAAGCAGTGAAGACATGCAGAAGGAGGTATTTTTATTGTATCGCGGGATATCAGGGAAATGAACAAGAGCACCACGCGTTATCCCATCCCAAAGCAGAGGTGTGCACATCGGAAATGAGAGGCTTTGGGCTTTAAACCCAGAGGGCTCCCCTTTTCCTTTACAAACTGCGCAGTGACAAAGTGTCATAGAATTCCTTCTTTACCAAAATAGCTTGTACTCAGGCTTACCCCACTTGAACTGCCGGAACGGGCGTCATTTTATCAAATGACACAGATTGTGGCGTTTGAAAGCCTTGTTACCAGGGTCTCCTTCCAGTGGCGTCATTTCCAGTCACCATCTCTTTATGTTCAAACTATAGCCTCTGTATTCTGGTTCTCTGTTCTCCAGAGAGAGTCTCACTGGAGAATGGATGGTGCTGAGTCGAAAATGTCCCCTCCAGCTGTTCTCTGCCTGCCTTTAATGTCATGATCCATCGACTATGTGCCGGCCACACTCCCAGTTCTGATCATGCTGTGTTTTGTGATGTGGACACATTGCTCAATGGATGTACTCAAAGCATTGTTGTGGGAAATGCCTGGCGCAATACGAGTGACTTCACCATATGAGGCACTGCAGTGCGTTCAGATATACAACTGGCATTAGGTGCCCGAGAGAAATCGGTTTGTTCAAAGGTCAGGATGAGTGGTAAATAAATAACATAAAATAGGCATCTCTGTGCTTTTTGCACAATACATTTTTCTTCTGCAAGGAAGGGATGCTAAGCCTGATGTGTTTTTCCCAATTTATTGTAATTCCTATTGGCTCTCAAAATTTTGGGATATTGAGAGGGGCTGTTGGGAAGCAGAAAACATTTTGGAGAAAAAAGTTCCTTTGGAACCATACAGTAATGTTTTTCTCCACGGACTTAAATTCTATTGATATATGTGTTCATTGGGTTTCAGAGCATTTGCATCGTATAGCAAAGGAATAATGTAGCTGATTCTGAAACTAATTCAATATAGCCAAATGAAAGCAAGAAACCTGGGGTGGTGGGGCCACACAGTATCACCACCTAAGAGTCATTAAGATGTTCTCAGCTCTCATTGTGGTCCTTATTGAGAAGCTAAGAGATATGAAAATGAAATAAACATCATGAATGATGTAATGTAACCTTGATGGTGGAAATGTAGGCATGCCCATAGGTGTGTAGCACAACCTGATGGACTGAAGCGCTCGATTTCAATGTGTGGCTGAGAGAGTGAACAAACCCAGGAAGGCAGAAATCCAGACGCGAGAACTGTCATGAGTGCTAATTAGAACCGTGAATGGGGGCAACCATCAGCGGTGTGAAAGGGGACGTGTGGGACTCTGAGGTGACGGACGTGTGGGACTCTGAGGTGACGGACGTGTGGGACTCTGAGGTGAGGGACGAGGGACATGTACTCAGCTCCGTTGTGGTCATCTTTTGACAACGTGTATTACATCAAACCATCACATTGTATCCGCTAAGTAGACAACCACTTTTGCTTGTCAACTGTACCCCAATAAAGCTGGGGAGGGAAGAAGAGAAGAAATGGATATACTTTGTACTTTGTCTTTCAATTTCAAGGTTAAAAAGAGTTACCATAGAGTCTGTCATCTGTGCTATTGAATGTAAATTATGGGGCTTCCGTTCCTATATATTTTAGCAGCCAGTAGCCTGGCAGTTGATAATCACAGAACAGAGAGGACAGAAGTGCCCCTTGTGTCTGTAAGTGGTCGTTAACCCCAAGCAGTGGTTCTCTCCAGTTCTTTCAATGGTCTTAAGTGACATCCTTTGGGTTTCTTTGCCACTTGCCCCCGAAGCAGTTTCACACCCCAAGAGGTCTTCTTGCCAATACAATGTCATGAAGTTTCGCCTAAGAAACATTCACTGAGGATTTCCTCGTTACTCTCGGAACTCTTTCTGCACAATGCCTGTATCTCCCTCCCGGAAAATCATATCGTGATAAAGGTCACCCATTAAACTGTGTCATTTTAGACATGAAAGGAGCTGTGTTCAGTTTCACTTTAGTCAGCAAACCATTTTATATTCTATTCCAGCGTGAATGGATTTCCATATTGTCTGCTTCCTTCTTCATATTTTTTCTTATATCCCGACTTTACCTAAAAACATCCTAAGATCCTGTCCCTTAGCTGTTGGAAGGATATCATATACCTAGATATTACTATTACAAGAAAAATAATGTCTATTAAATGTATTTTAAACTTTTAATATTGAATATCGATGGTACTTGATACCCAAGTCATTTAAATTTATATATTTATACAATACATGCAAGTATCATATTATGTATTATATATAATTCGTGTACCTAAATTATATACAGATATACATACATTTGTATGTACATATAACTTATATATGTAAGTTATATATAAATTATATAAACATATATATAGATTATGTTATCATTTACATATACAAATTATATATTACATATACGAGTATTTATACAATTTTACAAATAGACATATATGTATATACCCTCGTATGTCTGCCCATACAAAGTTTACAAATATACATAAATGTAAAATAATATATCTTACAAAATGATCAAAACGTGTAAAGGTATAACTTCCTGATTTGATTTTATTCACATTTCTTCAGTTAGTCTACTAGCTTTTTCAGATTCAAAGAACAAAATCCCAAGTGTTCATAAAAGGTCGTACACTTTACATAAGGAAATATTGATGTTTGCCAATTGTCCTAGGAGATTTCTCTTTCTTCTGTAAATAACCAAAATAATACATACATCCCTAGCAATTGCAGCCACCCTAGAAGAAAGCTCTCCATGCTTACAGGTTTATGCTTCACTGAAAGCCATCGCAAATGTGGTAAGTGTCCCAGAAAAATGCATCTTTAATGAGTATTTTTGGTTGAGTGGAAGTAGTGAAAGGAAGTCATACATTTTTAAAAAATTTTTAAAAATGTGAGATCATGAGCAATGCACTAAAATGGATAATTAAACATGCCCTTTGGGGATTCTGCCTTGAAAAAAATAATATTCACTTGGCACTAGTGAAATGTCACCCTTACTTAATATGATGAATCTTTAAGTAAAGTTAATTTGTTAATGATATTTGGAAGTGTTTGACTAGAAAGTCAATGAGTGTTACCACTTGGATGCTTTCCCATATAGCAAATCACTGTGGCAGGCATAAGACACGTCTCCACTTTTTTTTTTTTTTTTTTTTTTTAACTTGTAATCCGTGTGTTCTAATTAGAATCATCTTAGAACTCAATGTTGTATAAGGCTGCATTTAATTGACACAAAGAGGAAATGAAAGATGGTTAGGAGAAAATTTCCTTTAAGTAATATTTTATTGATTTTTCAGCAACGGATAATAAATTCTCAAAGTAGAAAACTTGAGAAACCTAGGAATGTAAAACATAAGCAAAAAATTCACTCATAACACGCAACATTAGAGTTCAGCCATTCTTAATGTTGCATTGAATTTTCTTCCCAACTTTTTTATGAACACAGATACATAGAATTATACATTACATTCTAGATAGAGTGCCCTGTACTATATCTGCTTGCCACTTGCCTATGCAAGTCTAGCATCTGTTCTTTGTATCTGTCTTTCTGTCTGTATCTATCCGTCCATCCATCCATCCGTCCGTCCGTCCATCCATCCATCCATCCATCCATCCATCCATCCATCCATCCATCCAATCTATCCTGTATATCTATCTATCTATCTATCTATCTCTCTCTCTCTCTCTCTCTCTCTCTCTCTCTATCTATCTATCTACCTACCTACCTACCTATCTATCTATCTATTATATTATCTATTTTATCTGTCTAATTTAGGTAGATTAGCTTCCATACAATTTTCTCTTTGAAGCTTCTCTCAATTATGACAATGTCATGTAAGAAAAAACCAATTATGATTCTAGTGTTCAATGCATCCGAGTGTGTTTGACTCTCCTCTCTGCAGATACACATTTGAAATCCATCCTTCCTTTGAGCACTTACTCCTGTCCCCTCGCATTCTAGACACGGCTCACCGAGAGTTCTGAAGTCACCTCAGAATTGTGCTCCTACATGAAATCATCATCTTCCATACAAGCGACTGCCCTTATATTGCTTTGTTTTTGTCAGCGCCGCTCTCACGTTCTTCGTAATTCAGGAATAAAAATTTTTTACATGTAAACTTGTTCATGTTTTTTCTACAGTCCACTCAAAATGTTCTTTAGAGTGTCTTTCAAATGTATCTCTTTATTTTTCTATCTACTCAGTGTTAGACACTCAGAATTTATGATTGACTGTACCACAGCAGGCTTCATTCTTTGTTATCCCCAGTATTTCCACATGCTGTTGTTATTTTTATATTCCCAAAATACAGTTTTATAACATTGTAGTGCCATGATCAAAATTATTCAATGTTTTTCTATTATTCCAAAACAAAATGTATTCTTATGTGGAGCAACATTGTTTTCCCAAACTTGCATCTTGTTAATTAGATAATGTCATACAACTTAATTAATAGGTGTCGAGTTTGCAATAATAGCTGTCACAGTTGTTGGGGCACAGCTTTCTGAACGCTGTCTGTCTGCGACATGTCGGAGGACATTTATCCTCTGTGCTTGGTTACTTCTCATTTTAGTCCTTATGATGACAAGTCAGCCCTGGGGTGGCTCTTGCCTCCAACCCAGAAGCACCCGGACATCAAACAACTCACCCATTTACACCACTCTGATGGAGACATGTCATCCTTAGCCCTGTGTCACGATGAGGGAGGGACAAGATTCGGAAGCACTGACTCCACATCAAGGTTTGCTGATTTACTCACCACCAGGAACGCAGTGACAGACCACATCAGAGGACAGTTCTTTGGCAGTGGTTCCGCGCTGACACGGGAGGTGTGTGGGGGTGGCCCTCGGCCCCTGCCGTGCGGCTGTCAGCCTTCTTGGGACCTTTGGTTCCATCTCACGCATGTCCCCAGATGCTCACCAGCTTCCTTTGTTCCTTCCTTCTCGCCAGGAAGGAAGTAGGCATGCAAAGCGCTTTGCACACACACCTGTCCAGTGACATCCTGGGGCTTCTTGCGTGTCTTTTGCTCATGTGACAGTCTAGACACTGCCTACCGCCTGTGTCCAGGTTAAGATACAGGAGGATTTTCCTTTTCTCTTGTCCTAAAAAGGAAAAATAATGGAGACTTTTTTTGTGGGTGCGAGGGGCTCTACCATAACCCAGAATGTAGGGTATTAGAGGTAAAGATTTTGCAAATTAATAAACCAAGGGTTTAAGATACTGGGTTTTTAGGAAAATCTTGGTTTGACTTCACGATAGTAAAAATAAGACAAAAAGTGTTTCTGTATTTGTCTGAGAAAGTAGGAGAACTATACCTTTTTTAAAAAAAGAAAATCGACTTCTATATAGACACTGACGTATTAAAAAAGCAAAGTCGCAGGTAGTGGGTGTCTGTCTAGTCTCTGGAGGACACCAGAAGCCTCAGTATGTGTTCCGTGGAATGCAGATTCAAGAGTTTTCTGAGACGTTGTGTCCAACTAACATGGCTTTGATAATGGCACACGTGGTCGTCTCACACATCACAGGAAATGGGTTCAGTACAGTCTTCAAACGGCACTCCAGTACAGATAAGACGTTTAAACAGACTGAAGGGTTACTATTTCCCTGCGACCTGTTCAAAGGGTCACTGTAGAAACAGACTGAAACACAGCCATGTGTCACAGAGGAAGCATCCAATGCTTCCCTTTGCTTACACATTGACCAAACCGCTTGTTTTGGTGTAATTCACTCATTACGTGACAGATTTCCTGAAAAAGTTCTAGGGCTTTGCCTTGTAACAAACTTTTAAAG
Source organism: Rhinolophus sinicus (assembly GCF_057876585.1). Taxonomy (NCBI): domain Eukaryota; kingdom Metazoa; phylum Chordata; class Mammalia; order Chiroptera; family Rhinolophidae; genus Rhinolophus; species Rhinolophus sinicus. The sequence goes on along the minus strand of NC_142518.1, from coordinate 2,152,584 downwards.
TCCCATTGTAATTTGATGTTTCACTGGGAAAACCATTTTAAAATTAAGCCCATTCAATATTTCCTGCTACTAGATCCCCTTATGTGCAGTGAAATTTGTAAGATGTCATCACAGACTAAATGTTAACATTTGCACTAGATTATCTCTCTACAAGAAAATACTTTTCAGAATGCACACGCTCTCCATATAATTTAAAGCGGCTTAGTGACAAATCCACATGTAACAATCTTTTCATAAAATCAGACAGAATTGGGTTTAACTCAGTGGCAACACTTTTTCTGTTCCAACAGGCTTATATGCAACAGGACACAAACATTCCTGATACAGTATTATAAAGAAGGCTAAATGGAATAGCAAAAAAAAGCCCAAAAGACCCTACAATTATTTTAACATTATTAATATTGTTACTATTATTTTTCACTTACATGTAACAGTATGTTTTATTCCATGATTGCTTTTGTTTAAAAAAATTGAGACTTATTTGGCACGTAACATTGTATTCGTTTCAGGTGTACCACATAATGAGTCAGAATTTGTAGATATTATGAATTGATCACAATAAGTCTGGTTAACATCCGTCAGCACACGTACTTACAGATTTCTTTTTCTCGAGATGAGAACTTTTAAAATTATGTTTTAAATTCATTGTTTTAAAAATTCTTCTTTACGTCAGTCATGTTTCCATTGCAGGAAATGAATCTCTCATTCCGTCTTGATGGCCTTACCTGTCTCTGACTTTCCCTCAATTTCACTAAACTATCGTCCTTGACAATGAAACGTGCATATTTATTTTAGCTCCTTTATGTAATTCCTCTGCTATCTCAACTTCTAGATATCCGGTTGAACAGACATTAAGAAATTCTGAGTCAGGTGGGGATATATAAAGTATCACACTAGTTTCTGTACATAAAGTTCCTGACATATTTTTTTCATGTAAAAAATAATGATAAAGGGACATCAGCCTGAGAAGGCGGCCTACTGTATGAATTCCACTACGTGATCTTTGGTAAAAGGTGAAAAACTGTGACAACAGTGAAAAGACCAGTATTGCCAGAGGTTTGGAGGTTAGGAGGGACGAGCAGGAAGAGCATTGATGATTTTCAGGCAGTGAAACTATTCTTTGGGAGGGGTGGGGATGTCATGTTACCGCGTATATGTGATGGGTTATAAAGTCTCCAGCAGACTATTCAGGTTCCATCTCCCGAGTCATCTGTGTATGTTAACGTGTTGTTGCTGTTTTTGTTTTCGTTTTTTGCTTTTTAAAAAGACCTTTCATTTCTCTGACTTGTATGTCTTGCTTCTTTCAGTGTGTATACAACCCTAATGCAGGTGTGTGTTTTTTCCCACCTTAAAAGGGGCACAGTCGTAGGAAGACTAATGACCAAAATGAATATTCTGGCTGTTTATTCATTACTTCCTGCATAACTGAGCACCTCATATGATTTTTCTGTTTGAATTGTGTGATTGTCATTTTTAAAACTTGTTTTCATGTTCACTCTGCATGCATTTGAAAGCTGTATAATTAGATACATACAAATGTGGGCTTACTCTCATTTCCTATTAGATACCAACTTGTAGTTATGGATTTAATGGTATATTTTAACACCTTTTGACATTCAAACTTTCTCGGTCCTTATTTTTAAATCAGTATAACATACAACTTCGAATCAGTACAAGCTTTGTTTTTGTTGCTTGCTGTTCTTTTTCAATCCAAGTGGATAACCTTAATGGTACATTTGCAATTTTTAGTTAACTTTCATTGAATGTAATTGGTAATGAGTTTTTCTCTCTGCAATAATATGCATATATGGATACATATACCGTGTTTCCCCGAAAATAAGACCTACCCTGAAAATAAGCTCCAGTTAAGATCGTCAGCCAGATGGATGCATTTAGTACGTTATTACGTTATGACAATGTTCCAGAAGAACATTTCATGACTGTATTTGAATAAATGTAGATGGTTGTACATGAAAAAAAATAAGACATCCCCTGAAAATAAGCCCTAATGGAGCAATAATTAATATAAGACCCGATCTTATTTTCAGGGAAACACGGTATACGTCACTCCACTGCCTTTTCATTCCTTTGTTTATGATGAGTTCAGCTGTCAGACTTAGGACCCCACTCTACATGCATGAGAAACTTTTCACATGTACCAGGAGAGTTGCATAAAAACATTTTTAGTAGCATTGAAAAATGGTAAAAAAAAAAAAAAAAAAAAAAAAAATCAAAAAAGAAGAAAAGATAAAAAGAACCTCAGTGCATATTAAAAGATTAAAAGAAGAATGGATATAAAGAGTATGAGTGTATTATACTCACATAATGGAATATTATAGAGCATTGAAAATAAGTCATCATACCTACCTGCCTATTTGAAAACATAAGTAAACGTGTTTATTGATAAAAGTTGTTTCTAATATAAAGTATGATCCCCTTTTAATAAATTTTAAAACTCTGTGAACCACAGAATACACACACATTTATATACGTGTGTATAGCTATACAAGCACATGTGTATATGTACACACGCATACATCTGTTTGTATACTCACAGTTGTAAATCTAGTATGTCCGAGGGGTAAGTTTGTGTTTACTGAGTTCTGACTTAAGACATACGTTGCTTTTGAATAAGATGCAGAAGCCACAGGTCCCAAAAGATTTAAGACATAAGGTGGTAGATAATTAACTCAAATGAGTTCAGAGACTGAAATGAAGCAGCTAGAGATGAATTGCCCGCCAGGAAAGTGAAAACATCAACTCAATCCTCAAACATCCAATAACGGAATATAAACAAAGATTATGTGTTTTTATGAGAGCTTTTCCTGCTTAGGAAACCTCTTTGAACAAAATGACTTTGTCTAAATGACATTGTCAGTATCGCTGTAAAATTATACAGTTAAGTTTGCTGTGCTGGCGAGTTCATGCAATTTACCTACCACATAATCTCTGCTTCATAAGTTAGATGCTTTTCTTCTCTTTTCTGAGGTTCGTCACAAAATAACCAAACAAAATACAATTGCAAGCCAGTAGCTATAGCTTACCATCTTTTGAATTATGCCGCTTATCGTATACTATGCTTCTTCCAAAATGAAGAAGACATCGATAAAACATATAGGGTAGCTTTTACAACAGACCACCAAATCCTAAAAGTATGTCCATAATGTTGAAAATAATTCTAGACTGCAGGTACTTTTCTTTGTTGGTTGGTTGGTTGGTTGGTTGGTTGGTTGGTTGGTTGGTTGGTTGGTTGGTTTGACTAGGGTCTTAGCTTGAAAACATAGTAGATGTTTTCATGGTATAAATGGTCAAAGTTTTGTACCATACTAAATACATATATTTATGTTGTCAACACACTTGTATTTCTAGATACACACTGAAGTTACCTTGACATTCCTTCAAGATGTAAGTTATAGAATAATCTCACATCGGCTTTGTAGGCGATCACATAATTATGGTCCATCAAAGCTGTTCAAGGAAGTGTTTGGCGTTCGTGACACGTTAAATTAATGGGCGGGTAATAGATACTGTTATTGTAACTAGATCCTTTTCTCTTTAATTGGTTTAAAAGAAATCCCATTAAGAGAATCCCTGTGTCAAATAATTATACCTGTCAGTTCTATGTTTTTAGAAGTCCAGGCAAATAGACTAGTTTACGATTCCAGCCAAATGTATTAACGTGCCATTTTAAGTGTTAGTTGCAACTAAACATTTTTTTTTTGCCACTTATGAGAGGAATTGCAAATGTAAAATTATGTTCTTGGAAACACCCCTTCACTTATGTATTGACAAGTGAATTGGATGTAATAATCAGTCGCCAAAGAGGTCATATAAGTAAGTAGGATCAGTGAGGAGGATAGCAAAACGGTGCAGTTGTCATCTTTTGCCAACCTCATAGTTTTTATAAGTTGATGACCACTATTCAATTTATGTCACCCCCCATACACGTGAGAGTTTGTAGCTAAATGTATTGAGACCACAACTGACTACCAGTTGTTAAAATGTCATCACACCTCCTTATTTGATAGCCTAACGTCTTTCTACTGGGTTTTCAGGATCTGAGTCAAAAACGCCATGTCTTATAAACTTAATCATTCTTGCAGTATAGAGTAAGACCTTTCATTAAGGTGCATTTGCTAGACACCAAAAATAGTGACATTTAGTACGAAGGCCAGCTCTTGGAAATAGCAGCTATTTCTGAATTCGCCTTGAATTGAGAACCTCTGCAAATGTATGGCTCAAAAAGTTGAGTTGGAATTGGATCGGTATCTTTTTAATGTTTTTATCAAGGAGACGACAAAACTCTTCTGTCACTAAACACAGAAATGTGTGGTCTTCGGTAAAACAATGGAGAACGATTTCATTCATGTTGCATTCATAAGGATTTGAGAAGGCATGGCACCTTCGTGAACATTGACGTTCCATACCTTGGTTGTTAAGATATAGTCACTTCCTATTTCCATTCACCATGTGGAGATGTTGGGATGTGTAAGCAGTTCCTCTCCAGGGTGATTCCAAGCTTCCACAACCAACAGTCTCTGGAGATCTCGTCCCTGGGTTGTGGTAGCAATAGACAAGTAATGTGTTTCCACTTCAGGGTGTGATGGCCACATTTATCAACTTGACTGGGCCATGGGCTGCCCAGATATTTGTTTAAATATCTTCTTATGTGTTTCTGGATGAGATTAGCCTTTGAATTTTTAGACTGAGGAAAGCAGATGGCCCTTCTTAGTGTGGGTGGGAATGAGCCAGTCCCTTGAGGGCCTGAACAGAACTTGAAGAAGGCAGGGGAAGGACCATTCATTTTCTCTGCCTGACTCTCTTTGAGCTGCAAATCAGTCTTCACCTGCCTTTGAGCCTAAACTTGGACTGGAAATATACCATCAGATATCATGGGTCTTCAGCTTGCCAACTGCACGTCTTGAGATTTCTCAGTCACCATAATCAGATAAGTCAGTTTTTATGGTGGATGCGTGAGTGGGTGGGTGGATGGGTGAGTGGGTGGACGTGTGAGGGGGTGGATGGATTGATGGTTGGTGGATGGATGGATGCATGGATGGTGGATGGGTGGGTGGATGGATGGA